>NW_020884919.1:3782760-3902285 GCF_003945725.1 Corapipo altera
TAAATGTCTTATGGAATGTATCACTTTCTTAGATCTTGTAGACATGCTGTGGAAACCATAACATAAAATATGAGTTACTTACAATAACTAATTTTAATCCCATCTGCTAAGTATGACAACATTAGCATTTCCACTTAATTAAAAACACCCTTAAAGCAGCAATGTTTTAATCACTCCATTTTATTTACTCTCCTCCGGTGTCACTTATAATTGTAACTTTTTATTTTTTAATAATGAGGGATTTTTTTTTTCTCTGTGCATCACACAAAAAAGTGCTGTCGATAATTAGCAGTCTTCTGTTATTACTAGACTCAGGTGTCACAACTGTGTCTCATCCTCATTACAGTAAAAAATTTCACCTATCAGATTCATTATTGCTAGATAATGCGACTGAGAGCCTTAGCAGGCCCTCCAGAAAAGTAATTCAGCCAAGCAAAATTATCAGCTAATTATATTTAGAATCAAAAGCCCAACAACTATTTGCAGATAAATTGTATGAATTGAAGTGAATAGACCTGAATATTAAGATTCATAGATTTAGCAGATGATTTGTTAATTGGAATAAAAAGGCCATTTGCTAGCCATTTTAACAATAGATCAATCGGAACTCTATTTATTATTTAACTAGTAGTGCTTAAGGATTGAAATGAAGAATAATTGTATTATTGTTATGATATGATACTTTTCCGGGAAAGCACAGAAATGTGTGGAAATTAAAAGATTCCCTGTCCATCCCCAGACCAAAGCCTGAGCCCATGTGTGCTCTCCCCAGTTTGGTCTGGTCTATAGGTCTGGGCAGCTGGAAGGTGTACAGTTTGTAGTAAGACTTACTATGTGTAATAAGTACTGGTCAGAAAATCCACATAAACTTTGCTGCAGCAAGGTAGGAAATGAGTATGCAAATAAGATCATTTGCAAATGAAAGAATTCCAGATTTTTAACTTTCATCCAGCAAAGTACGGAGGCATTAAATTCTGATTTTACTAATTCATGATCCTGGTAGAGGTTTCTCATAAGGGGGAATTTCATACTCAAATGATGACTCAGATCCCATCTTGGCCTGCAGTTTTGTTTTAGGGAGCTGTTCCTTTTTTTTTTTTCCATGCAGACGATATGATTAAAAAGCAAATATTTTAACATAACTTAGTGATCTGAGCTATTACTGAAATGTCCACAGTTTCACTCTTTTTTTTTTCCCTCCTAGATTAAAGAAAACTTTAAAAATCTATTTGCTTTGACATATGACACAATATTTAAGAACTGAAATCATCAATTAAATCACACATCAGAAACATTTCCCTTTGGTAAAAAATATAGTGCTAGACGATGTACACTTTGAAATTGTTGTTAATGTTTAAAATGCAATCTGAAGTGCATATGTTATTTAAAAAAAAAAACCAACATAAATTACAAATTTTAAAAGTTTATGAAAAAAAAAACCCCGCAATCATTGCTTAGCAAAAGCATTTGCAGAGAAACGTGTGTCTTTGGGGTTTGTGGATATGCATAGTTTTATAGCATGAAAGCTGAGTATGTTATTCTTTATTTTCTTTTTTTCCTGTTTAAAATTGAGTAGATCTAAAGGAAATACAATTTTTTCAGGGCACCTGTAATAAAGTACCAAAGCCAATATGCACATGAAGGTAGCAAAACCCTTTTGGATTGTCACTGAAAATAGAAAAGGTGAACGTTGACAAGATTTCAGATTTTTTATTCTGGGTGGGTGAGGGAAACTGAAGTTAAAAATAAAGTCCTCGTATGGTCAACATGTTGGAGGAAATTCAAAGCCTCTCATAAAATAAACATATTTTAAGAAGTGTTTTGAATTTCAGTATGTAATTTCTGGCCAACAGAAATTACAGTTGTATCTTTGGAGCGACGTTATGTCAGATCAATGGTCATTATGCGAAAAAAATAAACTGAAACCTGGCTGCCTTAACCCGTTCAGTTATTAAAATGTGAACACCAAGAGGGACAACTTTGCTTTAGATTCGCTACTGGAAAACTTTGCGCCATGGTGGGTGCAATTCTAAAATATTTGGGTTTGATGTTACAGGAGATAAGTAAATTGTTCCTTGAAAATAAAAAGAAAGCGCGAGTACAAAGCTCCGCGCGCGCTTTGGCAAAGGGATTTCATCGGTGGTTATTAAAAAATACAACAGTTTATGCCCTGAAAAAATAAAGGAAATTATCCAAAGCATGTGAATAAGCTCAAATATCCCAGCCTGGAGCACGCTGCAAGTTGTTCCTGGGCTATATTTAGCTGTAACCTTTGGAGTCTGGAAGTCTAAGGAGAGCCTCTGCCGTGCCAGGTGAGGGTGATGCGTGCGTCTGTGTGGGCACCCTGGTGTAACCAACGTGCCCTTGTTTTCCGGCAGCATTATTAAGCAAAGCCGTCCATACTTCACCATGTTGTTACATGTGTCTGTCTGCTGATTATAAAATGTGTTAAACAGTATTTAAAAAACAAAAAAATGCAGAGCTGCGCTTTGATTTATTCAGCGAACAAAACATATGCTCGCTGTTCTGTTCTATGTAATTCATATGATCAATAAAATTTTCTTTAAAAAGAGCAACTTTGGCATTTAGAGGGATTGTGCTGCTGAAGGAAAAAAAAAAAAGTTTCCCTCTTGCTGCATGTAGGCAACCTCAAGGCTCTTGCACCGAAATAAGTTTTTGGCTGACTAACATCTATTTTTGTGTATTTATGGTTTTTAATCCTCAGGATCGAAGCTGTGCATTGTGGCTGCTACCCGCTGTGTCCCAAAGCCTTGGTGTACCCAGAGATATTCCCAGGTAGCTGCTCTGTTCAATATTCCTTTTGCTGAAGCGTAATAACGTGATTCCTGCTAAAATCTGAAGTTTCAGGATAAACTTGAGCGAAAGCAATTGTTTATTTGGCAAGCCAACATGTTAGTGTTAAGGAAAATTTTATGTGTTTTAATACATTAGACGAAGTTTATATTTGCCATCTGTTCTTTTAAGATAACACAAAAGCAAGTTTTGAAATAGCATTCTTCATTGTTAGCATACACAACCCGTAATGATAGATTTTTGTTAAAAGGTCAGTGATGCTGCAATGGTTTGCAGATTTTTTTTTTTGATACACAGAAGGGAGAAAAAAAAAAAACGAGGCCTGAAAATCACACCAAATTATTTAAACAATTTAATAGTTAATAGTATGCAACTGCAGTACAGGATACACACTAATGTAGTACCAGTTCTTTGAAAAATCTCATCACTAAATGTATCACATATGCATTGTGTTACATTAGAATAATGTATTTTAATCACCCAAAGGAGATGTCTAAACAGCACAACTACACAGTCTTATTTAGCATTAAACATCCTTGTGAGCTGAGGTAACCTTATAAAATCATGCTTAAATAATGTAAAACACGAGGCGGCACAGAGCAATATGCATTTTTAATTAGTAAAGTGACTAATATCGAGTGTGTGCTTTGAGGTTTTTGTTTCATTAAAAATGTATCTGTTTTTCCTGCAGCTGAATATCTGTATTCTACACCTGAACAGCTTTTTAAAAGGCTTCAGAATTTCTGCAAGAGACCAGATATTGTAAGGAAACATCTCTATAAGGTAGTTGTTTGGAATAGTTTTAGATGATATAATGCCATATTGAAGTACAAAGGGAAAAAAAAAAAAGCCCTTAAAAAAACAACATTTAATTAACATACTAATGTTTAAAGGAAACATGCTAGGGAGGGATATTAGTCGTTACACTAACAAGGATTAATTAAACTAGATGCCAGTTGTATTAACCTAGGTCTTATGAAATACGTGCACTTAATGCATGCTACATGCTTTTTTTAATTTATTGTTTTCTAAAATGACTGTCCTTTACATTTGGACCCAAGAGGCTTATAAAAATGAACCTGGATTAATGCAACTCATTAGTTTAAAAGGAAAATAAAAGAAAGATCCTACAATTATACTAATGAGGATAAGTCTACCTTTGTATCGTAATTTAATCTTCAAAAAAATGCAGGTGACAGGTATCAGGTAAGATTTCTTTGACTTTTGGAGTGATTCGAATGATTTTCATAATTATGATTTTTTTTTTTTTTTGTAAGGTGTGTTGAGCATAAAAGTTTATCAGGAGTATAATTTACTGGAATTTATCATGTGCTCTTCAGTTATTTCTGTAGAGAAAGTCCCGTTTCAGTGACAGACCCTCCATTCAGGTTTTGCTTGAGTGTTCAATGCTAGGCTGACTTTCATGGATTTAAGTGGTGTATTTATGCTGCTGAGAGTCACACTTTTCTTTTTTTTCAAATTTGATTGTAGATGAAGCACTAAATATATTATTCCAGTGAAGAGCTGTTATTACACAATGCTCCTTTTAGGAGAATAACTGCTGTTTTCTGCATGCTGATATGTACATTCACAGCAGTTTATGACTTCTACTGTCCTGGCTCTGCCATGGGTAGGTTGGATACATGTCACCCCTGCATGACAGAGGTTTTTCAGTTGTAAAGAAACCTGAATTCAGCTCAAAGTCCTTAAAGGGGTGCATGGAAACACTTCCTGTGTTAACCCGTGCCATGCAAACGTGGTTCCTTGAGCGTTCCCTGGCTGTTGCTGTCCAGGCACATTGTTAATGAGCAGGGCGAGTAGCCTCCTCCTTAATTTGGAGTCTCATGCTACCAGCAGACCCAATCTCACCCCTCCACCTCCCTCCCTCTGGGGACCAGAAAGTGTTGGGTCCTGCTGTGTCTCGTCTTCCTCTCAACCCCTCACAGGAGCAGCGAGGGTTCAGCCCACGCCTTGACTTTTTCTGTGACCTAAAAATAGACATTTACATAATGACACATCAAAGATGATGTTGTTTCTGCAGGAAACAGTTAAACCTCAAGAAAAAAGGAGAGAACCAAAAATGCAATTTAACACCCAATTTCAAGCTCATTATCTTTCATTGTCTATTAACTTGGCAATGGTTCAGAAGGTAGCTCATAATAGTTTAAAATGCTGACTGAACACTTCCAGTGTTCAGCATTACTTCTTGAGTCAATAGTATCGTAGAGTTATACATGGGGGCTTCAAAGGGAAAACAGTCCTTAAATGTTTACCTTGACATTTCCCAATGCTTCAAGCTCAGCTAATAGTTGTGTTCACATGGATCTTCACCCTACGTCTGGATCCCCAGATCCTAAACAGAGCAAAGGCGTGCAAAAAACGGGAATAACGGTGGGCAAAATACTGATGTAAAATAGAACAGGTTGAAAACGTGTGTGCAAACCCCATAGGTAAAATGCTGATTTTCTTGAAGGATTCTTTTCTTTTTTTAAAGAATTCCTTGAGCTGATTTGCAGGCAGAAGCTGAAGGTGTTTTTCCTACCTCTCATACATGGGCTTGTGCAGCCCCATTCAGATCTTTTGAGAGTTAGAACTGAATGTCTGCAACAGGTAGCAATGGAGCTGAGTGGGGGATCGTTTTAAAATGAGTAAAGCAGAGCCTAATCCAGCACCTGTGAGCACCACAAGAAAGATCCCTGTTGTCTTTAATAGGCTTTGGATCAGCTCAGAGAATGCTGTTAGAGTTGTCTTTTTGTACCTACACCCACGTACGCCAAGTCCTCTTTCACAGTGGAACCATCCGTAAAACCTCCTAGAAAATGCTGACTTAGAGCTGTGCTGTTAATGTCGTTATAGGTGAAACGATGCTGCTTTTTTAGGAAGCTGAAAAGAGTGAAATCAGTAAGGGTAAACAGCACTTGCACTGTATTATCACCTCTTTGTCAGATCACTATAATATTATCTCTGTTACAGTGGAATAGAAAAGGGACCCCAGCACAGGAGTCCGTACTTACCAGCTACTTTTCTTTCAGAAACCTTCCTGCCACACTCTCTGCCTCAAGTTTATAAAGTATCTGTGAAATTTTGAAAGTAAAAATGATTTAAAAACGAATAGTGCTTTTGCTGGTTGGAGATTCGACTCCATAGGTTGGCCATCGGTCTGAGAACACCACAGAACCTGTCAGTGCTTGCAAGCACCCTATATAGCAGATTTAAAGTTAAAAAAATAAAATAAAACGGGTCAAAGCATTTGTTTCTGCATTATTTTCTTTAAGTTTACCTTTCAGTTCCCTCACTTGAGTTTCTTAATTTAAAACAGCATGTATAAAGAGTATACAGTGGAGAGGGACAAGAAGAGTTGCCAAAAGCCAGGCATGGAAGGAGCTGACAACTTTAAATAATCTCTCCCAGCCCTCCCAGCTGAATGAGTGCTGGTTGACATGCTGTCAGCTTCAGTTCCTACAGAAAATCCTACTCTCACTCATGCTTGTTTAACAGAGAAAAGAATTTGGCCCACTTTCTGACATTCATCTTCTCATTTCCATCACACTACAGAAGCTCACCTGCCTAGGAAAAGACACATGGCGTGGTTTTTTTTCTTTCTTACACCACTGTAGAAGGAAGTCTGCTGAATTCAAAGGGATTAAACTGCTGTAAAATCAAATTAAGATCCCAGTTAGACCGTAGACATCTGAATTGTTTCCAGTCTCAGGATTTGGCTGTATAGGGCAGTTCTGACAAAACTTTCTTTTTTCTTTTTTTTTCCTTTTCTTTTTTCTCTGATTTGAGATAAAGCAGTATCTTGGGTATTTCAGGGAAACACGTAGAAGGGAAAACTGCTCCTGGTCCAGCTTTCATGCTTAGGCAGCAGGACACATTCTCAGGCTAAGGATACAGGCGCTGGACACGTGAGGATGCAGGGGAGCCTCACACCAGATGTCCCATCAACCACTCAGCCCTGTTGCAGGGAGCAGTAACTGTTCATAGTTCTTGTACTCAATCCCCAGCAAAACTCCATGAGAAATTAATTTTTCCATAAGCAGTGTGGTCTAGTGGAAGGTGTTCCTGTGCATGGCAGGGGGTTGGAGCAAGATGATCTTTAATGTCCCTTCTAACCCAAACCATTCCGTGATTCTATGATATATTTACAGATGTTGTTAAAATCATTTCCCTCAGTTGGTTCAGGTTTTTCCCACCTTTAGCTGCATTGACTCTCGTTCTGGAGCTGGTCTCCTGGAAGCAGGAGCTCCTCGTCCATCTTCTGTATATCATTCATTATTTTGTAAGCATTTGTCAAACATTTTCAGTATCCCAGTCTTTTAAGTCTCTCCTCATGAATGTTATTCCATGTTTATATTCTGATCTCTCATCATTCAAGCCGTTTTGATGTTTGAGAGCTGTTTCTGTGCTGGTGTGATCATTGCTTTATAGAGTATTCGAGGCCATGCCATTGGTTTATGTGATGTGTAGTACTCTGATAATTTTCAACCTGTTCCTTATGGAGCAAATCCTACTGTTTACTTTTTAATGGTGAATGTATATTGAGCAGATGTTTGCTTACAGTGTTCTCCAGATCTTTTGTCCTGGGTTGATAAAGTTAATTCAGAGCTTTATAGGGTATGCAAATAGTACAAGCATTTCCATCCATCCTGCTGGCTTTCTGTTCAGCAGCAGAACGTGTTTGCAGAGGAAAAAAAGAAGGAATTGTGTTGAATTTGTGCTTTTACCTGGTTAGCATTAGGTGCAGGTCGGAAAGAGGTTAGAAACACAAGTGAGAAACTTGTATTTTCCTTCTGAGATTCTCAGTTTCCACTGAATTTAATTTAAAATGGTTTCAGAGATGGCTTAGATCTGCTGTGTGGGAAGCTTGTAGCAGCCTGGGAACTCTGGAGTGCAGCGTGCTGTGTCTGTGCTCTCCCATCTCTGTTTCAGTGCTTAGGCATGGGATCCTAAGTAAAATGTATATAACATAAGGATTTCTTAGGTGAAAGGAAACTTTAGTTGCTTGTTTAGAACATGGAATCACAGTGTAGTTAAGGAAGGTGCCTCTGGAGGTCACCTGGCCAGCCTCTGATCCAAGCAGGGCCAGCTTCAAAGTAGGATCTGACTTCAGAGCTGGATTAAGTTGCTCAGAGTTAGACTGAAGTCTTGACACTTTTCTTTTCCATATGTTTGGCTGATCTAGGTGAAATCCACCTCTAGCTTAGGAGGCTTGCTCAGGTGGGAAGGTCTGCTGGACTGTGGGACATAGTTTAAGCATTTTGGGTCAACCTTAGGTCTTCAAGCAGAGTGTGGGTCTGGAAGCAGCTGTGAGATCTGCTGGCTAATGTGAATCCTCACTGTGGAAGAAGTGAGCTGGTAGGAAGGCTGCTGAAGTTGCCTGATAGCTCATTTTGGGGTCTAACCATAGATGTAAAGACATAATATACGTGTAGCTATATCTATGCATAGGTGGCCTGTACTTGCCTTGCTCTTCACTCTCGGAAATATATATCCAGGAGACTTCAGCTCTTTGAAAATCATAGAATCATCCAAACATTTAGCTAGGGAAAGACCCTTAAGATCATTGAATCCAACCATTAAGCCAACACTGCCATGATCACCACTAACCCTTGTCTCCAAGTCTTGGTCCGTAGCTCACAGCAGTTGGCTGCACTTGTGGAGCAGGATTAAAGCATTCATTAGGAAAGCAGTTATGGGTGCAGCAGAAACACCAGGACTTGGAACTTTTTATTCTGACAGTGTTAGATAGCTTCTAGGGTAGTTTTAGAAAGTAAATGAAAACTGGCAGATGAGCCACAGCCACTGCAAAACAGTAGATGGAGAAATGGGTCAGAGGAAATAGAATTGACTTTGGAAGAAAAGTTGCAAAAAGCATGAAAATTCTTTTTTTTTCAGTTAACTTTATTCAAAAGTACCTTGAGAAAGGAAGCCTGAAACTGTTTTCCTGCTGTTCTGCTTGGTTGGTGTGTTCTGAATCATCCTATGCAAGGTACCCACCAGTGTGTCCTGCGTAGATTCACATCCAAAATTTGAGGTTTTTTTTTTTTTGCTTGAAGACATCAAGAATGAAATGAGTTTTAAAAGGCCAATATAAGAAACAGTTTGGTCAGGGAAATACTGTTACTCTACTGAGGAATATTATATAGCTCTGCCTCGGGCCTTACAGTGCACCCAATTCATGTAAAAGCAACGGTATCTTTTGATGGTGGTTTCCAAAGGTGCTTGGAGTTTGAAAACTGAGCTCCAAATATAATTGCTAAGAACTGTTTTCTACCTTGTTTCTTCCCCCTTACTCACTTGCAGAGGGAAGGAGCTGGATCACAGAGTAAATCTGATCTAATACAAACTGGCTCTGTAAATCACTTTGCTGCCTTGCCTGCAAAATTTCAAGTTTTGTGTTGAATAATAGTCTCTAGATCTTTTTTTTTTTAAGATGATTTTTTAAAAAGTTCATAAAATGTGTGCCAAATCAGTACTGTCTGCTTGAACTCCAACCGTCCTGAACCAGCCGATCTGAATGGATGAACACTCCTTATTAAAATCTAAAGGTTAATTCTGGGTCTAATGATGGCAGAGTAGATATTAAGTGTTTCAGTTCTGATCTTAGGACACCAGAAACAAGTAAGCTGATTATTTCATGAAAGATATTGTATTGCTAGTGACATTATGCTGCCTGTTCTTTATGGGGAGATCTTGCTTTATGTGAAAACTGTGCTTCTCTTTATCTCTACGTATTTGGTAGCTGTTGATGGAATGATTGTTTGTTGAAAAAATGAGTGTCCAGACCTTTACATATTTATCACTCCCCAGAAAAAGGAGTTTACTCTCAAATAAAGCCCAGACTGATGATGTCCAAGCAGGAGAACTAGGCCCTTGCTCCTGCTGGCTCATGGTTCTGCCATGTCTGAGGGTGAGAGGGGCAGGTTGGTCCCCATGGGTGTTCCATCTGTGGCGTGTCTGCCGAGACCAACCAGTAAAGCAAAGAGATATTTGATGGTGCTCATCCAGGAGCAAATTACCTGGGCCTGATGACCAGCTTACCTGTATTTAAAAAAAAACCCACTGAATTCACACCTCCAGAAACCCTTCCTGTGTGAGAGACGTCCCCTTTGTGTCCCAGCTTCTAACACGGCTCCGTGTGCTTCTCTCTTGTGCTTCCTCACAGGGCGAGACGGCCGGGTTTTCTTGGGCAGCGCTCGGCAGTAAATTCAGGTCTCTGCTCGCAGCAGAACCGAGGGAAGATTTGTGACAGATGGGGCTAAGTCACAAACTTGCAGCCTCAGGCAGAATTGTGGAAGTTTCCAGAGTGTGCCCATATTTACCTGATCAGAGAGAAAAGAAAATCTGCAGAGGAAGCCGAGCCTGGCTGCTTGTCATAGCTGACACAGAGCCATCTGCCACAAACCTGTGGCGGCTTCAGATCTCCAATCCCTGCCACCACCCCAGCTCAAATTAAATACAGATTCTTAGAGACGTTATGATGGTTACACATGTCCTCGGCATCACATGCAGGAGACTGTTCAAAAAAAATATGTGGCCTGTTGTGTAACCGCACTCATGTATCCCATATGTGGTGCCACATTGAATTTCCGGTTGAATCTGTTTTTATCCTTTGTACTGGATGACATGGTGCCTGAATTCTTTCTTTTTGCCGACACGATGGCAGCCAAGCTGCAGCTTCAAACGCTCACACTTGGCTGAGTTTCTACCTAGGTTGCCAGGTTATCATTGGAGCCTTATTGTGTCCTCAAAGGGCCACAGGGCCTAAAAGGAGGATCCGAACGCTGCCGGACTAATTGGGCAGCCATCTCCGGGTTGTTGGGAGGCAAAGGGCTGCTTGAACACTTCTCTCTCTCTCTCTCTCTTTTTTTTTTTTTTTTATTGCAAATTAATGACTCTCTGGCACAGGGGTTTTTAAGTGAAGGTATTAATAAGGGGTCTGGCAGGTAATCCCATGATTCGTGGAGTTACATTTGCATTTAATTAATCTTAAAGAAAGCTGAAAGATAAACAGCTGTAATTCAAACTAGCATGGGAAATATGCTACATGGTGCCATCTATCCGATAAAATGAAAGCCGAGACACTTGTTTTATTTCTCTCAAGGATGGAGAACAAACAGATAACAATCAAAATACTTCCAATAAAAACCAGTAGTTTAAATGTAATGGCAGTTCATCAAGAATCTTTGCATCCAGTTGCAAATACAGTCTTTTAAAGATAAATCACTTATGATTCCAGCAGTCAAGCCGCTATATTTGTTGATGTAAAATGTTTTGAAGATGTAGATTGTACAATAAATTTTTAATAAAGTACCCACTGCAATTTTTAATTAGCATATCTCATTCATGTATAAGTGTGTACATCTATCTGTATGTTTATCACCATGCATATCCTTGTGTCAGAGTCAATGAATGCAATTGTGTCTTTATCTGATGAAGTAGGATCTGGTTTGCAAGCGATAATAAAACCTTGTGGCAATTCCAAGATTTTCAACTCTGCTCTGGCAAGAAGGAAGAAGAGGACTGTGGATAAGATGTGAAGCCTGGTAAGACTTCTCTTTGTGGACAGGTATGGTCTCCCTTGGATCAGGCAGCTCCTCTCCCTGTCATGGCAGGTTAAGGATGCAAGCTGGTTCCCTTCCAGACATGTGCCTTTGTCCCTTCTGACGCCATCAAGATGCTGAAATGTGCAAGAGAGAGCATGTGGTACCTTTCCTTAAAATTACTCCATTAAGCAATCAAAAAACCCCCAAGTAGTAGGTGTCGGGCATTTTCCTAGCACTGAAGAGTTGTAATTTTGCAGTAATCATCTCTTATGTGTAGATTCCTCCTTCTTTCTGCTAAGCCAGGGCCCAACTTGGCTCTAGTTGTTGCATGTGGTTGAGTAGACATGGTCTTCTCAAGAGGGTGTGCATAGCTCTGGTAGTCATTCTTGGAAGAGCCAAGGAACAGGACTTGCTGTGCACTTCCTACCAGAGCGTGTCGTTAATGTGCACCAATGTTATCACACCTTGCAGCAGCAAGAATAAATTGGAGTATTTGTGGTCTTTACTGCTGGGGAAACTGAGGCATGGTACAATTAAAGCAAATTGCCTCAAGTATCACAGTGAGTCATTCTCCAAACCAATAAAAGGGAAAGAGGAGATGCTGTAGTGCTGCACTAGGGCTTGTGGTGAGCAGACTCAGTACATCAAAGCTGTGTGGTTTCCAGTGTAAAACTCCTGCTGTCCTCAGGGCATGCCCTGAGCAGCTCCACAGCCGAAAGAGGTCTTTCCCAACCCCTTGGTGAGCTGGTGCTCTGCCTTGCTTTATTACTGATCAGTGATACTTCAACCATGCCCAACTCTGTCTGGTGAGCGAGGCTTCATCTTGGTGGAAAAATTCTCCCCCAAGTTACAAACCTTTGCAAGTCATGTTTTATAATAGAAACACTGTGAGGACTCTAATTGCAGGGCAATAAATAGCAATTCTGCCTTATCTTCTGGTATTTCTTTACATTCTTAGCAAAAGTGCACAGCTGCTCTTGAGCAGGGATGGAAATTCCCCATCCCTGGACGTGTTCAAGGCCAGGTTGGATGGGGTTTTGAGCAACCTAGTCTAGTGGAAGATGTCCCATGGCAGGGGGAAAACAAGATGAGCTTTAAGGTCCTTTCCAGCCCAAACTATTCTGTGATTCAATGATTCCATGTCCTTACCACATCTCCTAGAACCTGCAGGTTGGCCTTGTGTTGGGGGCCATGCTGGCCTGTGTTGAGGTCCTCATTCAAGATGGAGATGTGGGGCTTCCAGGTAGTCACAGGTGATTCTTCCCCTACTGTCCTCCAGCAACCTGCTGCAAACTTAAATATCTTGCAGACTTTTGCCTGGCAGTTTCAGCAGAGCAAAGGAGGCTGTCGCCCTGCACTGCTGCATTTAAACCCTTCACTTCAAAAGGTCAGAGAGACAAATTGGGATCTCGGTCCCATTGTTCCTACACACATGAGTAAGCGGTGAATGCAGAGACCTAATCCTATGAGTAAAGCGGCAGAATTGGACCTCCACTTACTTTCATTTTTATTGATGTTTTACCTGTGTTGACACAGCAACACTGAGTGCTTTGATACAAGTTTCAGTGCAGAGTCAAAGCCGGGTTTTCCTGTCTGGTGCCAGCCTTGCCAGGCAGTGCCCCGACCAGACAGCTCCTCCTGCATCAGTGACAGGCCAGGCACCTAATCCTACAATCCTTTTGTCTTAGCATTTGAGATCACAGGAAACACAGGTTTATTTCACATGAGAATTGCCTTTTCCCGGATAATGGAAGAGAAAATCCTAAAACAACTAGGGAATTCTGTGGCAAACCGTTTCCAGCACTCCTACCCCACTCTGGTGCTGCAGGCACGGTGAGGAGCCGTGGCACAGACCAGCTTCCATCCCTGTTTGCAGCAACGAGACCTCTGCCTCAGCTGAAAGCTGTTCTGAATTAGGAGGTTAGATTTTTCTAATTGCGTTTTTAAAGACCGAGCCAGCAGTTCATTAGAAATCACGGAGCAAATTCTGCTTCTCTATTACACCAATATAAATCTTGAATGAATTTATATCAGGATAACTGGGAGGGTAGAATGTACCTCCCATCTTGTTCCTCAGATTATTAAAAGTTAAAGGGCCTTGAAAATTAAATTCACCTTTCCCTGTTCAAGCTGTTTACTCTGGTTTTTATTCCAGAAAGGACAGTTGAAAATAATTAACCAACCTCCTTTCTGCTCATAGTCACTTTTAAGTTGGGTTCTCATGTACTAGCCCAAGACTAGTTTGTGTGGAAAAGACCAGAGGGCATTTTCTTTCAAACAAATTGTTTTCATGGGAATAATTTCCTAGAGAATTATATTAAAACCTTTCCATGAATCCTTGATTTTTTTGGGGAAAAAAAAATTAAAAAATTAAAATGTTTTCCTCTTATGTATCTTTGATTTGGGGGACTTGGCAATTTATTTGTGGATATAAACGAGCACCTTAATGAAAGTCCTTGAGGATTTTGCCTTCTAACAGGCTAACCTTATTTAACTGAAATACTTCTCAGCGAGGCTTCATCTTGCAGGAAAATTTTGCCTCTGAGTTACCAACCCTTGCAAATCAGGCTTTATAATAGAAACACTGATAGAACTTTAATTATAGGGTAATAAATAGCATCGCTGCCTGATCTTCTGATATTTCTTTAGATTCTTAGCGGAGATACACAGCTGTTGCTGAAAACTGATAATCAAGTGCTGTAGGGGCCGGGAGTTATCCCCCAGCTCTCCGTGGAAGCAGCAGCGGGAGCGGAGCGGGAGGAGGCGGCAGGACCCGGGAGCGGCGGCGGCTGCGGGGGAGGCCGGGAGGGGACACACCGGGGATGGGATTGAGGGGGAATCGGGACCCTGGCAGCGAATATCCCACCCGGGGAAAAACGGTTCTGCCATCCCGATGAACGGCCGAGAGGATGGAGGTGTGGGCAAGAGCAGGTTAAACGGGGCTAGCGGCAGCTATAATGATAAAAATTACAAATAGTAAAAATACAGCAATAATAATGCGATGGGCGTGAGCCGGGGGCGATCGCTGCGGGGCGGCCCCGCGGAGCGCTCCGCGCATCCCGGCGCATCCCAGCACAGCGCTGCGGGCGGAGCGGAGCGCAGCGTCCCCGGGAAGGAGGGGACGGACACGCTGCCCACCACTTTTTGTCATCGATATCACCGATAATAAAAATACTGTTTTGCAAATAAGATGCTTTTGTAGCATTTCTGTACACGGGCGTCAAAGAGAAAGAACCTCCCCCACCCCCGCAGTGGTTTTCCGCGGGTGCGGAGCGGCTGCTCGGGTGCGCAGCTTTCTCCCAGCCGTGCGCGCCTCCGGGTGCCCAGCTCCGTCTCTCCTACGGTTCCTCCAATAAAAACTCAAACCCAAAAGACACCAAACGAACAACAACAAAAAAAAAAATACCCCCAAACCCCGCAAGAAATCCCGGGCAAGGAACGCGGCGCTGGGGAGGGATGGGAGGGATGCGTGCGAGGGGCTTAACCCTTGGAGCTTTGAAGGCAAAACAAGGAAATACGTCGGAAAGGCATGTCTGTAAACAATGATAATTAGCCTTTTCAAAAATCATAACACTGATTAAAATCTCGGATTCATTATTTATTCATCACAGAACCTCTTTGCAGACCTGGGAATAGTGATTAAAACCTAAGTGCTTCTCGATTTTGCACAGCTCGAGAGGAGCCTAAAAACGGGTTAAAATGGAAAGGAAAGAGGAAACCAAGCAAACAGAATTCTTCTTTTAAGAACCAATACTTTCTTCTTCCCTTCCTGGCAGGAGTACTCTTATTCCCCCAAATTTTGGTATTATGAAAATGTTTCTCATACTAAGTACAAGTGTTAGACTGAATCCAGTTGGTACTAAAATTGCAAACACACTTTCACTCCTAGAAAAGCCAACAGAAAGGAACTTCTTTTAACTCCATAATAGCAGGTTACGGAGTAAATGAACAACTGATGGTCAACTGGCCAATTATGGTATAAATATCCGTTGTTTACAGCGAGGTGTTAAATGAGCCTTTCGAGCACAAAGGATCAGACTGTCTAAGCTACAATTTGTGCTTCATCCCATTATGTCTCCCCGAAAAAGGCCCGTGCCGTTGTAGGTAATGTGCGGCAGAACATATTTCTCTCTGTTGATTTTAGTTTGCTTTAATTCAATACACACTCTTGTTTACTTTTTAAAATTTAAATAAATGTCAGCATTGTATAATTTCTATGTTAACAAAGCAGTGAGCAAAATCCCTTGTATGTTTATAAAATATTATTGTTTAATTCACATAGTTTAGGAATTCCAAATGTTGAGAATAGGAAGGAGGCCAAATACCATCTGTTTATAACTATGATGCATCATCATATGTGTACTTTAAAAAAGAAGAAGAAGGAAAAAAAAAGCTTGGTCAATCATGCCACTGTTCTATCTGTGAGGAATATGGTGAGGATTTAAAATTGCTCTGTGCAGTTCTCAGGAAATTTTAGCGTGGTTTAATTCCGAGCAGGGATGTTACAGGAGTTGCTCGTGTCTGCGTTCCTGTCAGAGGAGCTGCAGGAAACACTCACGTGCCCCAACCACTGTAGGCACGAATTCAATCACTTTCTCCCAGCCTCAATATTCCCCACTTCCAGAGACCGAGAAACAAAACCTGCAAGATTTATTTAAACTCCTTATAGATTTGAAGGGGGGGCGGGTTGGGGGGGAGGGAGAAGGAGGGGTGCATTTGGAGCTTCGTTTTCAAGTGCTTCATACATTCGTGGATTTTTAAGGACAGAAGGAAAGCATGAGGATTTTGTAGCCTGTCTTGCAAAACACAGGCTATAGACCATCATTCAGCTGATTCTGCAAATAGCTTAAAAAAAAAAAAAAAAAAAAAAAAAAAAAAAAAACGAACCACCCTCTGTCAAATCTTAGTAGTTTTAGGTCCAAGTTAAAATAGGTCCTCGTTAAAAATAATACATTCCATACTCCGGAGTGGTACGTAACGTGCATTTTAAAGAGAAGGTAGTCTGCAGGCTTAAAAACAAAGAGAGTGTCTCCAAGTTAAGTAGATAAGAAGATTTTTTTTTTCCAAACCCAAGTTAATTAGCTAGTACGTCAAGCCTCATAGATGTCTTCCTACCTTTCAAGGGCTGAAGAATCCCCAGTAAATGTACTTAAACTTCCTAGCGAGGGCCAGTGAGATGAATGCAGAGATTAGGGCGAGTATTACCGTGCCTTCTCAGTGCATCCCAGCTGCAGTTCATCCTACTATTGATAATGATGCTTGGAGTTACTGAGGTGGTTTCTGAAACTCACATATGGGGTCCTTTCCCCAAGGATGAGGAATAATAGCGGCACTCAGGTGGTACGGGGAGGGTAAGAGCAGATTTGCAGTTATCTTGGCCTGGTGCGTGGTGACTTTTCGGTTGTGCTGATTTAATAAATGGAGAGGTACATTCAGGACAAGGGCTGTAATTCTATGATACAGATTTTGGCTTGTGTTAACGAACAGGAAGGGGGGAAAAAAAGCTCAGGTGAAAGGCAAGAACTGTCTGGGCTTGCTGGAACCCAGCCCTGGCAGAATGCTGGTACAGTATGAAATGCTTTGTGGCCAAACTCTCAGCAATTTCTGTAATACCATAATTTAACATACTGTGCACTACACTGAAGTGTCTGGGACTTTGTTTTCTGGACTTCTTCCTTTCTACTATTGCATTTAACTTGCAGCATGTTGAATTACTTAGCTACACCCAGATAGAAAGTTACCATTTCTTCAACAATACACACTGCACTGGGCTGTTACTGCTAAAACTGCCCATGAGGCTGGGGGAGCCTTTCCAGCCCTTTCCTGTATGTTTTCCAGTCTTTAAGGTAACCCTCTGAGACAGTTTATTATCTTGAAAGACTTTAATATTTGTAATTAGAAAAAGGAAATGCCTTACACACCTTTCTTAAGTAAGCTTTGTGGAGCTGGCTCCATCAACAGGGATAATTCGCTACCATGCGATGAGTTTAATCTGCTCACACTGACATTACAGGAGTGAAAAACAGGACAAAAGGCACCTTCTGTCACTGCAATTTGGGGAAAAAAAATCATAAATGTAAAATGTATACAATCCCAGATTGAAAAAAAACCTTGGTGCCAGCTTCAGACATCCAGACAGGCATTCCTGCATATTAGTTCCTATTTTCCATGGCTATGTGATCCTGGGTCTCCCAAGCTGAGATCGCAGTCGGGCGGGGGGGGGGGGGGGGCAGATTGTCCAGTTATGATGTGCATACCTGTCCGGGAGGAATTATATGGAACCCTCATACTCGTTCATCACTTCGGTTTTCCATGCTGGAGTAGTTTTATGAGAGACACTGATAGAGGCTGTTTCGAAGGTTGCTAAAGACCATGTTCATTGCATGCTTGGTTTCATGCGGCTCCTGGGCACTTGGGGTCGGTGCAGGGAGGTGGGTGTTTCAAATCTCACCCAAGAACAGGTATAAATCCTATATGAAGAGTTGTGGTTGAGGTTATATATCTGGGACATCAAGGTGGGCAGCCATCAGTACCTGTTTTAGGGCCAACAACTGCACATCCTGCACCCATGTCTGAAGGGTGTCCGTGCTGCTGCCAGAACTGCAAAAAAAAACATACACCAGGCGTGAAATACATATTAATTCACAAGGAGAACATATTCCCTCATCATCAAACTAACTTCTAATACCCTTTTGGGGTCTGAACACCTTATGTTCCCCCTTGCAGCAGTAACTGAGGGCATTGATCATCTCACAAGCTCCTGGGCATTAACATTTAACCATCCAATAATTTGGTTTTTAAGTGAAAGCGGGGAGATTAATAAACTTAATCTAGCATTCACACAGATTTGAGGACAGCTGACCTCTGCCCTCTAGAGACCCAGGCTCATTTAAGAATCTACATCTGAGAGAGCCCCTACAGTTGTCATGTTGCAGCAAGTCTCGTCCCCCATGGTCTGTGACATATCACCCTTGCTGTCTGCAGCAGGAGCAGTGGTGACAAGGAATTTGCTGCTTTTATTTGTGTCTCCCTACTCTAAAAGGGTCAGTGTTAGCAAACACAGCTCCTTCCTGCAAGATAACAGGCTCGAGCAGCTCTCCTGTGGGGCAAGCACAGCAAAAGCAAAATATTGGTCAAAAAATAGTCAATCTTCCAACTTGGAAGGAAAGAGAAAAAAATACAAACACAAAACCAAACCAAAACAGAAAAAGTAAAAGGAATCTGTGGTGCCAGGTTTTTGTTTTGTGGCACAGGTTTGCAAGTTTTGGTATTACCTTATAAAAATCCCCAAATCAGCAAAACCTTTCATGTTGGAGCATTCAGTCATGGCAATGCTGCCCTGAACTGCAAAGCATTATCATAGACTTCTTTGCACATTTCACATCATGCAATTCTTTGGGAAAAAAAAAATCTGGATAGGAGTAGTTTGTCAATGCTATTAATAGATATGTTTAATGCAGAAGTGTGCAATGTGATGAACAGCCTTGGCAGGAACCATATCCAGCCTGATTGTATTGTTACTGTTTGATGCAGCAGTGTGTTTGATCAGTTACAAGTGATGAGTATCATATCACATCAAACAATTTAATACAGTCTCATTGTATGGAATTATGGCTGCTGTCAATCAGTATGTGGCCTATTCCTTACAGATCTGTCTTTGAGAGATGGAATACAGTGGTAGCTTCATATGCATTAATAAATAAAAGTGCTGCTGAAATTCCATACAGACCTGTTGAGATTTTTGTTTCTCTTTTATGGCCTTTTTATTTTTTACCTTATTTTCACGATTATTTTTCACTCTCTTCTTTCTGGATGCTTCATGGAGGTGAGTACACCTGGTCAATAGGACCACCAAGGGTGGGGCTGGCATGCTTTGAAGAATGTTTGGAAAACATCTAGCAAAGATATATATGTGAGAGTTGTGAATTTTGTTTTTCTGTGAATAGCAGCCTGAGTATAAATCCACTGAACTTGTTTTCAGCTGAAGCTTCACAGAGTCTCTTTTCTTGGCTTCCTCAGGGAGAGGAGAGGCTATCTATTAAAAATGCATATGTTTTGTCTTACTGCTTGGCGCACCTCACTTGATAACCCCCTACTTTGGTTTGGGGATGGCACTCTTTGAACTTAAAGTCTCTTCCTTAGGACTGATATATTCAAGGTGCTGGAGGGGAAGCCTGTGTCAGATGAAAGATATGTATGTAAATAACAGTGTAGAGGTGGGGTTTAAGGCATCACCCATTTTACTATCAGTTTCAGACATGTGCTGCTCTGATGCTGGCTTGCCTTGCTTCCAGTCCCTAAGACAGGGGATGGTTTTTAATGAAGTCATACTCTGCTGCCTACAAATATGGGGTCATGCTACACTTGTATGGGAGCGGTGATTCCAGTAATGTTGCTTATTGTGGTCAAAGAGGGCAGAAGATTGCCTTTTTGCATCGTGTGGCTCTGGGGTTTTGGAGCCTGCACAGACAAATTGATTGCATTGCAGTAGGGCCACACATTCAGAGAATGGAGGTGTCACGCTGGAAAGCCAAATTTCAGCAGCTGATTAATCAATGTAATGACTGGAAGTTTTTTTCACCTTTTGCTACAGTCTCAGCCTGCAGATCTGAATAAGATCAGTACTTGAAAGGGAAACCTCAGAAGAAATTTTTGTAGATGATCAAGGAAGTGGTTGTTGACTTAATAAATGACACATTTTCTTCTACATCAAAAATTATCCTTAGCGGTAAAACAAGGCCTGCTGAGAGATAGGGACAGGAATAGGGATAGCTGCATTTAAGAGACATTTCTAGATGACTTTGGAGTGGTGACTGAGTTTGAGCTCACCTCTGGTTTGGGGAAATGCAGCCTGGCTTTCTGTGGCATGGATTTCCCAGCAAAACTGCTCTGATGGATCCCGCCAAAGGACTGGGAGCAATCAGGGCTGTGGAGAGGTCGGGAGGAAGCTTAGCATTATGTAACTCCAACAACCTGAACTCGAAGGCATCCATATAAAGCAAATAAATAAAGACCCGGCTTGCTCCTGTAATATCATCCACCTGATAATTCCTGAGCACTGCTCAGCCAGGTATTTCCTCTGCCTTGTAATCCAAGCAAGACAGACAAGACCCCATATGCTCTGTTTTCCATAGAGGAACAGGTTGTCCTGTTACACATATCATTCGGGAATCTTATTATTTTTATGGATTACAGAATGGCCGCAATTATACCCTGCTCTTGCAGATGAAGGTGATTGATTCAGAGCCAAAGAGCTCCATGGTGTCTGACAGTCTGGGCCTTACAGTGCAAGGTAAAGTAGAGATAGCAAGTGTAAAATATTATATATATGTCTTTATAGCAAAAGTATTTTACTTCAGACCTGGCTCGTTACATAGCTACTCATGACACTCCAGAATCACACAGCACCTGAAGCAGAGCATGTCCTACCCCGGTTTATCTCATGTCTGGCATTAATTGGCCATGGCTCCGTCTGAGACTGTGATCCAGTCAAATCCTGTAGGCCACGCAGGTCTGGATGGTATTTGGATCAGAAAACTCATCCAAGCAAGAGGAGCATTGGTTTGCCACTAATCCACAGGAGAGCAGTACCTCTACAAGGTTATTTGTAGATTATAAGGCCAAGAAAGGACTATTTGGATCATCTGGTGTCACGTGTATAACACAAGCCATATGACTTCCCTCAATTAATTCCTGTTTGAACCAGAAAACCTCATCCTCTACTGGTCTAAAAATTGCCAGGTATGCAGAAGCCACCACAAAATTTGATATTATTAGATACAGTGTTTTCAGAGAGATTTTCTCTCAAACAAGGAGTCAGAAGTGACATTTATCTCCTGTGATTATTAGATGCTTGTTGCTAGGGCAAGGACGTGAGTCACAACACTGAGACTGAGGTCCCCAAATACCAATACCTTTCACCTGGCTTTCCCTGATGGTCCCATATTCATCTGGAATTCTTCATTTTGCCATTTTCCTGTGTTTTCTTTTGCAAATGGCAATTCTTTGGCAAATACCATAGTGATTTGGTGGACAGAGTGATGGTCTCCTGATAAATAGTGGTCCCTGTGGTAATTTGGTGGAATCTACCTAAAATCACCAGGAATGGCGTTGCTAAAATGATAACCAGACGTTTAGTTAAAGGGGTTTGATTTGATGTGCATTTTAGGGGGTTAAATATAATGAAATAAAATTATTGCCATTAGTGTAGGTTGTGAAACCAGTGCTGCTTGCTGGGATGAAAGGCACCATATGTGAGATATGTTGCTGATTTCTTATCTCCAGAAAAAATATTCTTAAAGACTAGAGGGACACCGTGATTTATTCCTGCTGTAGGGGCAGTGTTTCATGGGTTGGTAGCATGAATTGGGGTTTAAGAGAATGAGGGTGGAACCCATTCCCTCACTATACGCAACCTGAATGAGCTCAAGATTAGCATTGCTGAACTAAAATGTCAGATTTTAATTACAAGGAGAAAAGCTTTTTTAAAAAATCCTGTAGAACATTGACACTGATCTTTACAGGTGTTCACCTGGTTTGTACAGCACATCTCCCTCTTCCAGCTACACAGCCTGTGCAGGAGTCTGTGGGAGGAGTGTTATTTCTTAAACAGAGAAATATGCTTTCTAGCTAAGGAGATATCCATATCTCCCCCATCACAATAATAATGAAAAGCCTCACAAAGCTGCAAAATTCAGACCCTCCTTTCCTTTCTTGGAGGGCGGAGGGAGGAAAATTCTTAGTGAATTGCCATGGGGCGACAGGGCGTCTTTCTCCTTCCTCCCAAGAGGTCCAGAGAATCCTGCACCCAAGTGACATGGCTCTGGTGTGAAGTGAGGGACCCCCAGTCATGGTCCCACAGCGACACAGCCATCCCGTGTTTGTAGGATGCTCAGGAGACAGCTTGCTTTGTGCACATGGTGCACAATCCCTGGTGTACGTGCCACTGATTCCCAACACGACATCTCCAACGTTGTCGCCGAGAGGGAAGATCTTAAAGGACTTTCCCAATATGTGTAATTCCATGTCTTTCCTATCCCCCTGCCTCCGGTGCAGGACCCCCAACGAGTTAAAAGTGTAAGAGCTGCTCAGAAAGAGGTCAGCTAATAAACGATACCGAAATCCTAGTCCCAGATTTTCTGTTTCCAACATGCTGCGCAAGTAACACTGTGACACTTTGGCAAGATGATGGAGAAAAATCCTGTGCCAGCTGACTGATGAGCACCCATCTTTTTTAATTAATTGGGTTGAAAAATGTCTTGTGTCAGTTTGAATGTAGGGGCTCTTTCAGCTGCGTTTTTCTGGATGCATATATAGATATATCTAACTGCAGATTTGAGAGCCCAGCATGAGGCCTCATAAATGATAAAAATATGTATATATTAGAATTATACACACACACACATGCACATATTGGATAAATTGATGCTTAAACATATACGTGTGTATATAATGTTCTGTTCTCTGTTCTGAGAGATATTTATAAATAAATTTTATATATATCTATCTCTATTATGCACAGCTCTATGTGCATGTGTATTGTAAAATCTGTTTGTTTTTTTTTTCCTGGTACGCTTTTTAGTTTTTAGCAGAGCAATATATCTGATTTCGCTTTAAATTAAATGAATTTATTTGTCTGCCTTCCCTTAATGGAATCAGTTTTGATATACTCTTTGTTCATGCTGTTACAGGCTTCAGTCTAAGGGCTCTTTGTATTAACTTTTTTAAGTTACATTACAAAGAGGTTTTAAGATTTCCCAACAGGCTTTTATTTAACCAGGGCTTTTGATCTCAAACCTGCTGGGGCCTAGTGAAATCCTTACCAATTCTCCAGTAACTCCTCACTATTGGAATTTGAAAAGACCCACCTGAAGGATTTAACTCGCTGTATGGCTTCAGCCATCCTTTAGATGCTTCTATTCATGCAGACAGTGAGGGGGTCGAGGGCACCCTTTGTGATCCTCCGAGTAGCCTAAGGTGCCCTTTGCATAAGTTGTACTCCTGAGGAAATAAAAATCAGGAGGACACAAACCTATATACCTTATTTCCTGCTATCTTTACTTAAAGGAGGAGCACAGGGGGTCTGCTTAACATCCTTTGCTACCTAAATACCTTTTGGACATGGGAACTCAATAAAGGAACTTTCATTGCATCCATTACCCTACTGCGGTGCATAGCAAATTAGATTTAAAAGGGTACTTTTTCCCTTACAGCTATTTCTATCATTTTCTTTAAAATTTCAATTTAGTGTCTAGTGACAGAATATTCTGTAATGTACATTAGAACTATATAACACCAATTATGCTAACTGTGAACATTATTTCAAAAGAATTAGTTATATTAAGTTATAGATAAACCGTTGGGAAAAAAAAGGTCAGGTTAGGGGGAAAAAAAAAAGGGAGCTATGTGATAATGTTTTAAAGGAGCAACATGAAGTGAATGCTCTTTTCATTTTTTAATCCTTTCCTTTTGCATAACCCACACTGAAAATTCGGTACTGGCTTGGTCTGGGTTATTTAGGCAGGGGCGTGGCCTGTCACTGTGTTAGTTTACAGCTACAAATCATGGTGTAAAACCTACAGCTGGGTCTTGTGGTTGTGGAGAAACATAATTTCCTCCAGTTTTGGAGAAATGGGATTGCAGAAATCCACAAAAAAGTCTTTTGGCAGACACTGATGACCAGTGCATAGACAAAAAAAAAAAAAAAGGGGGAAAAAATGCTGGCAGACCAAGCTTGAAAGAATATAGTAACTAAGCACATTCTTGTCACAGTTTTGGTTGTCTATTTTCTTTCTCATAGCTGTAAGTGATATGCCTGTTACCTGCATTTTGTGTTAGCCTTCTCAATTTTTTTTTTTAAATTTTAATTTGATGTTATAATAAAACCACTCCAAAGAATGCAACAGAATCTAAATCCACCTTCTGTTTTCATGACTCTTATTTCCATTTGTCTATTTGCTGTTGGTTTGTGGGTTGGAGGTTTTTTGAGTTTCAAGATCTTAGATGTTTGGGCTGCTCCTTTGTGTGCATTTGATCTGGATATGTATTGCACTGGAATTGTTTTTGTGTAGATGAATAAAATAAAAGTTCTCTATTTTAGTCCTTAATTTTTTCCTTCCTTAAAAGTTGTTCTAGACTTTTGCTGGAACTGCACGGGGTTTGGTTATTTCAGTTTGTAGGGATTCCTGGCAAATCATTTGTGTTTGTTTGACGTCCTGTGGGATCAAACTGCCATGAATTTTGAATGATCTAAAAACTGTGTAGTTTACTTCGGCTAAAACTGCCTTCCACTTGAAAACATAAATCAGCTCACTTGAAATCTAGTCAAGGTCTTTTTTTTATTTTTTTTTTTTTAACACTTGGGACTTGCCTCAGCTCCAGCTCGAGCTGGAGCATCGCTGTGCTGGTCCCCTGCATTCAGAGGAAGAGCTGGATGACATTGCCAATAGTCACGTGCCAAATTGCTGAGCAGAGAACAGTCAGGGCTGTCCTTCATGTCTCAGCAAATGCTAGGTCTTTGGGCAGACCCTGCAATGTACCCTGCCTGGGATTTCAGCTTCTGCAGGCTTGCTTGGGATGGGTTTTGCTTTTTTGGAGGTTGTCTTAGACAGGTCTGAAGTTCAATAACTTCACAAAACTCACTGGATTCCAAGTCAATCACAGAATCATTTAGGTTGGAAAAGACCTCTGACATCATCGAGTCCAACCTTTGGGCCTTTGGTCAGGACTCTTTTAACTTGCAAACACAGCTTTAAGTGGAGCTACAGTAGGAGCTTTCACTTTTTCTCTAGCAGTGAAGTGGAATTAGAAGCAGATGTGAACACTGGCATTGTCTCTGGGGGACAGATGATGTTATTTCACCAGCTTGACATCTGTTAAGACTAGATTAAACCCAAAATGTACTGGGCTGGTCCTGTTCTCTAGATCCTCTGGAAAGGGATTTGTCACATCAAGTGTATTTGGGGATTCAAGCCTACCTACAAACCTGGAAGCCTCTGAGCTGGGACTTCAAAATGGACTTTTTTTATATTCAGAAGATGCAAACCACAACTGAAAGTTTTATATCTTTGTGGCACAGATGTGAGATTTTAATGAGTCCATCTTTATAAGACAGTGGGAAAGAAAGGTAAATTGGGAGGGGAAGAGGGAACTTGTGACTGGTAAGGCCCGGTGATACTTTAGAATGCTCGTCCATGTGTGCCAACAGGAAAGCACACCAATCCAAGACCTTTATTCTTAAAAACTTCCTGAAAACTTTGTTAGGCAATGTCTTCTTTGCCCACCCCAAAGAGGGGAAGCTCCTCAGGTGCTTGATTTCCCCAATGCTGAACCCATGGCTCTGTGTCTTGGGGGCTTATAGAAAACCCTAATTTCCATGTGGATGGCCATGGGTGCCTTTGTGGAGGGAGCAGCACCGGATGCTGCCCAGATGCCTGAATAGCCACCAAGAAACCAAAGCATCCCAAGTTTTATTTTACTGACTCCCCCTGTGACCTTTGGTAAGTAACTTAACCTGTTGTCCTCAGGATCCCCAGTAAAATGGGAGACCTTAATACTTATCTGGTGGGATAACAGTGCTTAATACTTACCTAATTGGATGACAATACTTACCTACATACCTCACAGGGGTGTTGTGAGGATTAATTAGCTAATGTTTGTAAAGTGCTTTGGAGATGGAAAGCGGCATATAGGAGTGCTAAGCACTATTACTCTGTGTCAGCACCGAGACCTTAAAATGGCTAAGGCTGTAATAAGAGTTTTTATATCTTTTAAAATAAGCCAATTGTTCAAGGCATCTGGATACTGGACTTATTTTTAGACAGAGATTTCTAAGAAAGTTGGGAAACAGAAGGGTATAATTATATGACCTGAAACCTTTTGTTGTTTCTTTTAGTTGCCCAACTAAACAATCTTAGGTGTCGTTTGATGAATTGTAAAAACTGCTTGTTGGAGTTTTAGACATATCAGTGTTTACTCTTGCTGATCAAACACTATTTCTTGAAATAAATATCTTTGCTACAATTTGGACAAGCAAATATATTAAATAAGCCAGAGGAAGTATTTATTCCTGTGTTCTTTCTTTCTGTATTTCTTTCTGCAAGCAGCTTTTTTTATCAGTGTAATTCTGCTCTTGTTCCCATTAGGGTAACTGAAAGGTAACACCACTGCAGTAAATGGAATTACACCAGATACAAAAGCATTATGTGAGAGCAAAATTATATTTATATGTGGTCTGAAATGCAACCTGACACTTGGTTTTAAAGAAAAATCAAACCAACAGTTCCTAGAAATATATATAAATGCAACTTTAACAGAAATTGTCGAGCTCTTTGTTGAATCCTTCTTGTTTCATGGCAACTCCTAAACAGATTTTGTAAAAGGAAGGTCTGGTACAGCATAGACCATATTTTCCCTTTCATAGGAGGAAACTTTGCAAGATTTTTGCCTTTAAATATTTTATTTGGTTCCTAATATGAGCTCTTGGTCCAAGAAAGCAACTTTATAGTTATCAAAGCACCCATTTGTATTTTTTTTTTTGCAAGAGCATTTCTTCAGATCTTTTACTCCCCAGTGTTAAAGCGAATTCCCACAAATTCCTAAAATCTGTTAAAATACAGAGCAGAGTGCTTACATTGGTATGTTGTATGTTGGCTGTCCCTGCTAAAGAGCCTGTGCATTTTCATCCCGGGTATGCAAAAGAAATTTGATATACTGCTGGGCTAAGCACCAGGATTTGGTTGGCTCTAGGACCAATTCTTACATTTCTGCATCAGGCAGTCGTAAGGATGGATAACACTTGAAATTAAACCTACCCCAAAACCTTTCGTATGGATATCAGGTTATTTGAAAATGTAATAGAGACCATTCACTGTAATTAAGGGTGAGTCAAGGAAAATGGCATCAAAGAGCTCAAAGCAGCCAAGAGAAAAACTTGACCCAACCCCAAACGCATTTTGGTGTCCCAGCTGCCCGAACAACCGAGGATACTTTGGGAGAAGTGAGCCAGGAAGTCAGGTGTGGTTGTTGGAAGGGATATCTTCCAGATTAGCTGGCATTTGGCCCTTCAGTGAGCCCAGCGTGGGCTCCTGGGTGTTGGATCCAGCTTTGGACCACAGGAGGAGGATGAAGTGAAGTCTGACTGACACTGTCATGGGCAAGCTTGTCAAGCTAATGCTTATAATATATGCATGTGAATATAATAGCTATCTAGAGCTTTGCAGTTGGCTGTTCTTGAGGAGGAGCTGAGGGGACAAGGGGACTTAGTGTTTGGGGAGAATTATCTGTATCTAGGCAGCAGAATTTGCAGACTTGGAAGCTCGGTAATTTGGTTGAAGTACAGGACTTTGCTAACCCCTTGGTACCCGTTGTTAACATTTCCCAGAACAGGAACTGTTGCCAAAATACAGAGGATTGCCATAGTTGGTGCCTGGAGCCAAGAAGGTGAAATGCAGACAGGGAGGGAAAAGGTGGGGAAAGAGGGGGGGTGCAACTGGAGGCTGGTTGGGAATGAAACAATGGAAAAAACGTCGAAATCTGAATTTCCGTCTGTTCTCAATGACCTTGGGCAAATCATACAAGCTCAGTGTAGAATGGGATAAAAGCTCATTTCTACTGCACCATAGGAATGAATGGAGGTAGTGCAGCATCCAGGTGCCACCCTGATGGAGACAGCCACAGGTATGCAGTGCTGCTCCCACCCTGGAGTGGGACAGCACACTATGTCCTGTTATGGAAAAACACTTTTGCCATTATCTCTGTTCTTGCTGCCTCAGGAGACCTAAAGAAGATGTAGCAGCAGATAGTTTTGTACACCTGGATTTAATCTTTGCTCTCCTGCCTTCCACAAATCAACTCCATCTGATGATGTAGTGCATATTTCCAGCATTTTCACCAGTTTGAGAGCACTTCCTAAAAAAAGTTCTGGGAGGAAAGCACTGGACCAAAATCCACCTTTCTGAGCAGACTGTGCTTGCTGCATCAGCGATGGGTGATGTGTAGTTCAGTCAGTAACACCTGAAATTGCTTCAGTGAAGTCTAACAGAACTTGTATGCCAAAGATTTTGGTCCTAGTCCAATAGTGTTTAATAAATAACGATTTCTATTAAAAAAAAAAAATGGTCATACAAATAAGACAGTGCTACTGAGCAGGAGAGCTTTGAGGTGACACAAGGTACCTGGTCACTGAGACTGCCTCTGGCAACCAAAGAATCACAGAATCATAAAATGGTTTGGGTTGGAAGGGACTTTAAAGATCATCTCGTTCCAATACCCACAAGCACGTCTGGGCTATGATTCATTCTATTTTAAAAAACTCAGTGGTCACTTCCTCACCTTTGGCCAAGTATTTACTCTCTTCCCTTTGAGCAGCACTGATGTTACATGATGTGTGACCACTCTGGGGACCCAAACTGGCCAAACTCACGCCCTGGGAAATGAATCTCCAGATGGTCATTGGAGGTGTCAGCCCTAGCCTAGAGAAAGGATGTAGGATGTGGGATGGGGGACTTTGGGAAGGGTAGAGGCATAGCAACCTCAGAGGAGTCTGAGCAAGACATCAAGAAAACACCCAATGAAAATATTTTGCTTACTGGTTTTAATCATTGCTGGTGCTGTAGGTGATCAGATACAAAGGACTAAAAAATATGACAAGAAAGAGCTGTCTTAAATTAAGCATTTGTTTGGAGATAGCCTAAATTAAGCAAAGGACACCTTGTGCAGGATGCTGAAGTCTGTGGCAGACACAAACCCTCTTGTTTCTACCTCAGCCTCATCCTCATCACTGCAATGAAAAGTATTTGTGCGCTGCTCAGCGTGTGTGGATTTCTGCAGCCCCTGAATGGGATTGTAGGAAGAATCAAAGTGAAGTGTCCTCTTTAGGTCCTCAAGAAATAGAGCTTTCTGCTGGTTAACCATTACTTTGCATTTTCCCTTCCTTACAAAACGACTGAGGTTAAACATTAAGCGCCTGCAGTGAAGGACACCTGTATTTGCTGGTCCCATTATGCAGCTCTACTGAAAAGGCTTTACAGCTGTCTGAATTAGCATAATTAAATCCACATCAATTAAAAAACCTCCATCATCTCTTTCCCCTTCAGATGCAGATAGTCGCATTTGTCTAAGGTGCTAAGTGACAAAAGAACTTTTTAACAGTGGAAGCCGGAGCTGAAAGGAAGAGTAATATGGGTTGTATATTGGCCCGCCGTTCACCTTAACACCAGTGGAAGTGATTAGTGGGTGCTGCTCTGCCTAAAGAGGTAAAGCTGCCTTTTGCATGACAATGATGCCAGGACCCAGAGCCAGGAATTAGAGATGTGCATTTTACAACAGGCTTTGGCTTCTATTGCTCCTTTATACCCCATTAATGGGGGGAAACAAAGCCTGGCATGATTTGGCCAATTTCCCCCACCCTACTTTCTTCCCTTTTTTTGTTTTTTTGGGGGGTTTTTTTGGTGTGGTTTTTTTTTTTTGGTTGTTTTGTTTTAGGTTTTTGTGTTGTAGTGTGTGGGGAAGCCCCAGTGACCCCAGGATAGCGGCAAGGCTGCGCTGTGTGATGCTAGCGAAGAGAATTCCTCCAGATGAAAACTGACATGGGGTTCAGGGGTTAATTTCTGGAACAGGCGCATTTGCATACAAATGAAAAATGATGGAATTTCTGTTCTCCTAAATTTTCAATGTCATCAGCATCAAACAGCAGTCAGTGCTCCCTTGCTGTTTGAAGAATATTCATTACTTCAGAAGAAGGGGCACCTTGTTTGGTATTAATCTCCTCTTCAGGTCAATGACTTAATTTGCTAAACTCCATCTGAAGTGCCACTCACTTTTTGATTTCTCTGCTATTCTTTGTTATTTTTCATAACATGTTCTTAATACTTTTTTTATTTGTAAGGGGATACGTGTCCCCAGCAAAGGCGAGCAGGAGGAAGGACTGCCTTTATTTATTTTCACCCAGAGAACTCAGCACCCGTCTGTATCATTTGTAGCACATTTTGGTGTCTGCTCACCTTAAGATTCATGGGGTTTTTAGCAAAAAGAAAATAACTTCTGGGCCCAAATGGGAAAACAAAAATTTTTCACTCAAAACTGATATTTAAATGGACATCTGGTGCCTTGTGCAACAAGGTTACGGGGTGTCATGCCTCTAACAAAAGGTAACAAGCGGCAAAGTAATTAATCCCCCAAAGAAAATCATAATATTCTTTTAGTTCCTGCCTCTGGAAATTCTCATCTGAAACCACAGTGGCTGAGGACGTACTCGAGGAAACTTTTGTGTTAGCTCTTATTTCCCCATTGTCCTCTCCGTGTCTGCCAGGGGCCTGAGGAAGGATCCCATTTCCCCCCGTTTTTGCCCTTCATGGTTATAATTCTTCTCCCTGAATAGGATTATTCAGGGGATCTTTAGATCTTCAGAGCTTGGGGGTGTTACTGGGTAATTGGCCCGGGGCACTCAGATGGCCATTCTCACCCTGTGGCCTGGGTGCTCCCGGCTGAGGGTCCCAGGAGGAAGGTGAGTTTCCCCTCCACTGCACCAAAACATCACCCCTGTCAGATAGGAACCACCCAACTCATGTGGAAGGGCTGTAACAAAGCCTCAAACTCGGGATTTGCCCCATAACATTTTGTTTTTATATGTCTAGGCCTTTCTGAACTTCCCGGCCAGACTTATTCCTGATTCTCAAGATAATGGGTTTTTTTGTTGTTGTTTGTTTTTTAATTATTAATCAAATCTGATTTTTTTTTTGGCATGAACACTTATGGAAATGAAGCAATTGCACTGTCTGTTCTTCTGTCTGTCGCCCCTACTAACTTTTGAACCTCTTTGCCAATATCTCTCCAGTTTGTTAACAGGCTAGAGAGCTCAAAGGTGTGAAGTGCTTTCCAGTTTTCTTTTTATTTTTTTTTTCCTTCCATATCTAACTCTGAAACGGCAACATTTACTGTTTGAAATGGTACAGAGAGCTAAAGTTGTCTGTTTGGGGTTTTTTTTGGTAACTTGCAAAGTGGAAAAGAGGTGATCTGAGGATTAATTCCCCACGTGTCTCTATGAAACCTGTTAACAATTAACCAACTTGCTCCGGATGCCTCCAAGTCCAGCTGGGGGAGGCTCAAGATCCATTGCAAAAAAAAAAACCAAAAAAACAACAAACTATTTGCACATAGTATATACAAATGATTTGCCTGCAATTGCCTCTCACTGCCTTCTCTTCATGCAACCTTTTCTTAAACTGAGAATTTTTGAGGTTTTTCCGTATTTATAGAGTGTGTCGCTCAGCGGGGCTGTAGCCCTGACCAGGACCTTGAGCACTAGAAAAATAAAAATAAACAGGGGCTGGTGGGGGGGAGTTATATTCCTACCTGGAGCATTAAGTTAAGAGTGTCTAAGGGCCTTGATCCTCAGCCCCAGCCAAGCTGGATTTAGTGTAGGTCATATTAAGGTGGGGCAAAGGGGGCTTTGTGTCATTTTTAGATCCCCTTATCCCAGGCTGGCTAGCCCTGACATGATGGGAGGGTGCCTGTGATGGGAGGTTGGGATGGCAGAAGGCTGGTGTCGTTGGCCCGGCGCCATCCAGAGATCCTCTGCACCGAGGGCAATTCGGGGGTGATGGGATAAGCCAGCTTTGCACAGGCAGCTGCTTTGGGAGCCTGGATCTGCCTTGTTATCCACAGAGAATGTCCTCAGCACAGAAAACTTTCTCTGTGGGAAGGTTTGCATGTGGGAGCGGATCCTGTGCTGACATGCCTGTGGTGAGTGGGGAGATGTTCCCTCCAGTGCAGTTGTCGTTGTCGGAAGAACAAATCAAGAAACTGTCAGATAAAGCTGAGAGAATCAGTAAAAATCAGCATCATCCAAAATTCAGGTCCAAAGAGTTACAACTGTCCATGTCTTGTGCTGTGAAATCCTCCTAGCAGGGAGGCTGGATTCCTTCCGATTCTCTTACGTGACAGAACACAGGCGAAAGAGGGACTCTCATGAATGCTTTTGTACTGGAAGGCTCAGGATTCTAGCTGAGGAGCTGATTCTTAGTCACATCTGTCTATCTTGTTGTATGAATATTGATAATAAAAGTCAGAAAGAGAGACTTGTCATCGTAAGTGCATCAGACTCTGGCACTTGCCTGCTCAGAAGGAAGCGGCTCTGCTGCCTCGCTGCTGTCGATGATGTCGGTTTGTTGAAATAATATGTCTCTGCCAGCTGAGAATCTGGCCACAAAATGAGAAAAGTTGAGATTCCCATTGTTGAATTAGTTTGGCCACATTAAAAATACGTCGCTCTAGAAATGTGTATATGAATATGCTAATGTTTATTTTGCTAAATGTGCTTGCCAGGATGTGCCATGTGGCTGAGTTAGTGTTACTTTAAGAATCCTAATTTTTTGCCTTTTCAGACTTTGGAGCTTTTAAACTTGTAAACACAGCATTTTGTTGGCATAAGTCTCTGTGATTTTATGCATACAGCTGACTTTTATCTTCACTTTTTACATCACCTTAATACTGTAAGAGAGAAAGCACTCATCTGTTTATGATAAGTTTATCAGAAATACTCCAAAGTTTTCCATGACTAAGATATTATAGTGTTACAGTGGCTTGCTACAGGGTAATTTCGAGACAACAAACAGAATATTTCAAAGCCCAGATGTCCTGTTTAGACAAGGGGGTTTATATTGATTAGAATCTGCTTTCACCTAACATCGTGTAGTAAATATCACAAAGACGTAATTAGAAAATTTGGTACAATATTTAGTCCTAGTCCCTGTGTGCCAGAATTGTTTGACTACTGAGAAACTGGAGCTTGTTTGCATCCCAGTGTGTTGTGAAATGCAAACTTCAAAGAAAATATTATATCTCCCAACTCCAGCTCGTGAGAGTCTTGGAAGTATAATACAGAAAGGCTTAACAATCCCTGCTGAGGAAAGGGCAATTTGACACTGAAACTACTGTTAAAGCACCGTTGACACACTGGTGGGCAAAAAGTGCTTATTAGAGGAGTCTAGTTACAGTCTCGGGAGCCAGGGAGAGAAAACACACCCAAGTCATTGTGGAAATTGGCAAGTTGCACCAAATAGATGCGTTTTGTGTATGTGTCTGTACTGTTGTTTTTTTTTTTTCCTCCTTAACTACATATATCTTCATGTTTGCTTCGTAGGCTTTCCATAAGATCGGGGGCCTCGTGGTATTCAAATAAAATATTTAGATTTGCAAAACTTCTGGAAGCCAGATTTTAAGGGAAAAAAGAAGTTTTTTGTCAGATTGTCAATGTCTGAATTTCATCACAATCTGTTCAGCTGTTTGTTGCAGGAAGGCGTAAAACGTAGTGGGTAAGTGTGTGTTTGTACTTCTTATACATATTGAAAGAGGGCTGCCTAATCCCCTTGATGAGGAAAGCTCTGTAAATTATATACATCTGCAGGCGCTGTGCACGGGTAGTACAGAAGCAAAGAGGCAGATCAGCAATTTGAGGGAGAAAATAAGAGTTTTCTCCCGAACTCAGCTCTCAGGAACCTTGGAGCAGCCCAGCCTCCTGATGATGTCATTTACTTGTTTGGGTTTTTTTTTAATGACCCGACTGTTTTGCCTTAAAAACTTTGCCTAGGAGGCCCTTCTACACACTTAGGATTCCTGGCAAGAGAAAAAAATATTTGCTGATGACAGCTCTGAATATATTCTCTTTAATTGTCACTTATGTCTCTGTCCCATCCTCTGCACTCTGCTAAAAATAGTACCTTGGATTGATGGTTTTGACACCATCTAATGTATGTATATTATTGGATACAAAACCTACATAAAAATGTCAAGAATGAGACCTCAGCCAGGAATAAAATTGAAAATCACAAACATGAGACAAGACCCAAATAATGAGGGTGTTGCAAGGAGATATTATACTGATGTCTCTGTGTAAATACATGCGGGCAGAGCTGTAAAGATCCTACCATCTCCCATGCATAGAGGATTCCTAGAATAATATTTGCCTATTTTTTTTTGGTAAGTAACTTGTAGGTAGTGTTTATATTTATCCTCAGCCTTCCCCAGCTTCCTTTAATAGCACGATTTGCTAATCATGCTGCAGCACTTGTAAGGTAAGTGCAGAACATATTTTCCTGTCCATTTTGCAGAGGATAAGTTTGTCCAAATTACACAGCAAGTGTCTGGCAGAAGCGAGACTAGACACCAGGGATAAAATCCCTTTGATTTCACTGAGGCAAGGATTTTATTCCAGGAGTTTTGTCTCCGGTCCTCCACTCTGTCTACTATGCCCTGTGTATTCTGGGCTTTTGTTGATACTCGATACAAGTCTTGGCTTATAGGGTTAAAGGAAAGTCTGACAGAGAGGCAGCAATAGTAGCGTTAATGTGACACTGTAGTTATGGTTTTGTCAGCATTTCCATTATGGACTTCTGTTTGCAGCAATTGTAAATCAACCATGAAAAAAAAAAAAAAGAAAAAAAGAAAAGAAATCACTGTGAACTAAAACTTGGCATACCAGAGTCCAGGAGGGAATTTTGAGCTTTTGGAAATAATGGCTTCTGATTACCATGGACAGGCATGACATGATGTGCAAATATACACTCCACATCGCACTGGAAAAAAGCAGAACAAGTGTCACCACTTTACCATGGCCAAGAATGTGAAGACAGAGGGTCTTTCTGACTTTTGGAAGTGGTAGAAATATTTTATTATTCCCAGGAACATCTGATTAATGCCCTTAATGGCTTCTTAATTCTTCCTGTTTACTTTGTATCATCCCATGTCAGGGAAGGACGATGGCTGGCTTTGGGGTTTGTAGTAGATCAGACAGTCAGCTGGTGTTGATCAGCACAGCTCCACTGAAGTCCAGTGAAGTTAGGTTGACTTACACCAGCGGACAGTCTGGCTCCGTATCGTCTTTCCACAGGAGGCTGCGGCATTTGCTACCCATTTGGGGCAGTAGTTGATGTTTGTTTAACTTTGAAAGTCCATTCTGCCATACTGATTGAATTCCAGTTGCAGGATAGGCATAAGGTGACTTAAAAGTTTTTTCGCTGAGGACGTAGTTGGTTACTTTTAAGTTGTTTTGAGCTCATATTTATTGCATCGTATTCCAGGCTTTCTGCTGCTACGCAGCGAAACGATGGAGCAGGTGGTGCTCGGCCAGTTTATGACCACAAGGCTGGTCCAAGAGGCTGTAACTATCGCCTGCCCTGCACCCAAATCGTGATTTTGCATGATGAAGCTGAGTCACTGACCATTCTGGGTCAGAGCTCTGGGCTGTCCCCGGGACGAGCTCCCTCCTGCATCATCATCCCTCATGAGTCACAGGAAAGAGGAACCGTTGGCTCCTCGGAGCGCTTCCCAGCGCAGCATTCCCCAGCCGCCCAGCTGGAACCCGAGTCCTTGCTTCTGAGTTCAGCTTGGAAATAATTACAGTGCCGTAGTAGCTTTGGCTTTCGGTGGTGCTGCTAATAACCGAGCGCTAAATGTGGAGCAGCTCTGCAGAAGTGCCCCGGTGTCAGGTTACGGGGAGCAGACATCAAAATAAAGGTGCAGTAAACTCGAGGTAACTCGTCTTAATTGCGCTCCGGGGGTTGGGTGTAGGAAGGAGAAGCAGCAAAACTCATCGCTGGGGTTTTTTTAGATGTGACATTTCAGTGATGCACCAACAGAGGAAATTTTGCTTGCAGAATCCTGTGAGCAAAACACTTCTGAGAATGTATGTATACAATTGTTTAAAAAAACACAGGGTTACTGACACAGATGCCAATTTGGTAGGGCATATGGAACATTTACACTTGCCTTTTTCATTCTTTCTTGCTACAGCTGGTACTGATTTAGTATGTGAAATTTTACTAGCAGGAGTGCTAATCAAGACAGAGATTTCTGTGAGGATTTAGTCATTTATGTGGAGGAAAACTATGGGTATCATTAAAAAGTACAAGATCATCTATGAGAGGAACATTATCATTAGCAACTTAATTTTTAAAGCAAACAGAGGGCAAAAAACTACTGTATCCCTTGAACAACAGCAGCAGAAAATTATGTTCTTGTAACGTTCAGAGTCTTGTCACCTCTCTCTAAGTTTGGGAGAAGAAAATTTGAAATTCACTTAAAAAAAAAGGCAATAGATGATCCAAGTGTTTTTTCAACCAGCGTGATAGCCTGCTCTGCTACATCAAATGGATATGGCTGGGAATGGGATTAAATCCAAAAAGCACATCCAAATTCTGGATCTGTGTTTGAATCTGAGGCCTCCATTCAAACCTAACTCTGTGATGGGGCTGCCTTTTACCATCTCAGTGTTTGAGAAGGGGCCAACACTATCCCACATCTAAAATCCAGAGTTTGTAGAAGTGCCCTTTTTTTCCAGAAATTGCAATCTGGGCCTGGAATGGAGATATTCAGACATTAAATATCAATTCTGGCCAATTTGTGATGGGACAAGAAATACTGTATTCCACGAAGAAGGCAAAGAGAGTATATGACTTATCCAAAGAGGTGATTTTGCATTACACACGGCATAAAAAATTATGCTCGGGTTTAAGTACCATTTCCTGCCAAGATTATTTCAGTGCAAACAGCAACAGAATAACTGCTGTATGTTAAATATGTTGTACAGGTGGCCCAGTGATAGGGGAGACCTGAGCAATAACAGCCGACATCTGCGGCCGGAGGAGCCCGGGCGCGGTGGAGCCGCGTGCGGGGTCCCCGTGGAAGGCGGCCAGCTGCCCGTGCTCACAGCATCCCCTTCATGGAGAGATGTGTGAGGAGCTCTGGAGTGGGCTCTGTGCCCTTTTCCTGCTGCTTTTCCAACTAGTTTTGGGACTACGGGGAAAGGCAACGCGAGGAGGATGCCGGTGTGATGCCCTGGGTGATGGTGCTCTGAAAGGCCAAGAGATTTGCCAGTCAGTATGACCAGGAAATAAATAAATACCTGCCTGCAACTACGCAGGAATTCATCTCAGCTTCTCAGGGATTGGCTTCATATTGAGCCTTCTGAATATCTTTGCAAGCTGCTCTGCTTTGGTGTGACAGGCACTCTTTCCTGAGGCAAGATAACACTGAGGAGGGTTTGGAGAATGAAATCCAGGCACCTTCATTTGTTTCAAGAGTGTTAGCATTGTCCCAAGTGCCTCCCTTGCTGAGTAAGGCAGTAAATTTTAGGCAGACTCCCAGATATCACTGGATTCAGTAGCTTTACTGTAGTACAGATGTGAGGGGTCTCCTCTGACCCCTACAGGTAATGACTCTGTTGTGGTAACTTCATAAATGCTGCAAGGTTGTCTCATGTACTTTGGGATGTACCATGGCTTAAATTTTCAAAGAAGCCTGACTAAACTAGAATTAAATTCCCTGATGCTATTTTCCAGTATCACATGTAACTTTAACTACTAGTAGAAAAACCAAAGACATTGTAGAGCTTGAACAGGCTAAATGACTCCTGGATATGACAATGACAATTTTCACTTAAAAAGCTGTTTTCTCAAAATACATATACCACTAAACATGGTATCTCCAGGAGGTAGGGAAATGGGCATCAGGCTAATTAGCTCAAAGCAAGTGAAACCATAGGGGAAAAGGAAAACCAGCATTTATGTTGGTTTGAATATTGCTGCTTGCACTAAAATTGCTTGGATGTTTGTGAAAGCCATGCAGAGCTGCTACTGACTTTGTGGGCTCTGGGAGTGGGTCAGCTTCTCATCTGATGGCATTGGGACATCCCAAATCTGATGTTGGCAGCAGTGGAGCTCCCTCCTTCAAAAACCTCAAGCATTTGACTTGTATTCTTACAACTGTCCAAACTTCTCCCTAACATATCAAGGTGAAATAATCTGATACTGGGTCAGAACAGGAATATCACAGGACTTGTCTCTGCCTCCCAGGAAGAAAAAGAAGTGAATCATGATGGAGATTTCACTATTACCATCGATAAGAACAGTTACATCACCAAAAATGCGCAGTACAGCCATCCGAAGTCTCAGACAGTTTGTGATGTTTAAACATCTTAAGCATGTTGAGCGTTTTCTCTACATTTCTTGATATGGCACTGCGGTTTTATTTAAGCAATCCCGAAAATCGTGGCCAGCTGCACCATCTGCCAGAGATGATGCAGGATGGGTGCCTCCAGCATGTCAGCGCTCAGATGTCATTTAAAAGGGAAATGCTTTCTGTACTGGGAAGAGGGCAGAGACAAAGAGCCTGGGCAGGCAGCAGGCTGTGCTAAGTGGAAAGAAGAATTGATACCTTTTCTAAGGCCTGACCCGAACATCTGAGTTCCTTCCCTTGGGTTTTCTTGCCCCCAAATGTTCTTTTTTTCTTTTTTTTTTTTTATTTTTTCCATGTGCGTGTCTTTTTTTTTTTTTTTTTCTCAGCACTTGCAGATCTGGAAAAGGCTCAGAGAGATAAAGACTCCTCTGAAGTCGAACAGGTGGCTCGTCCAGGTCATTGAGCGCGATGGTGGCTGTGAAAGCAGAGCGTCCGTCGGGTCCCACCTCGGCGCAAGGCACGGGGGCGCGCGGCGGGGATGTGCTTGGCATTTAAAGGTCAGTCCCTCGCAGGTCCTCGGAACATTCCCGGCAGCAGGTGACCTCCGTGACTGCTCTCCCATCTCACACATCCGCCTCATAAGGAAGCCAGGCTGCACCTTTATGAAACTGTTTGCAGAAGAACGAGGCGTGATCACAACTAAGCTGAAGGGTGTCATATTCACTTTACCGCCGACATGAGGACCAGTGGTTGAATATTCGATTACATGTCAGTCACAGCACATTAGGCAATCTTCCAGTCTGCCAGCTTTGCCCTTCCCAGCTCCAAGCTAAGTGTCATCAGGAAAGAAGTAGCACGGTGAAGGAAGGAGGTGACTGGAGCTTCAGTCCCCATCAATAATGTCCTTTCTTATCTTTCCAGTAGGTCTATTGGGTCCTCCATACTCTGGAGAGGGTAAGGTTGTTCGTGCCTCCTGGCTGTGGATTCAAAGCACTCATGGTGCAGTGCTGCTCAGTTTTATCTCTAAATCCAAAGGTATAAATGCGTGCAAAAGCAGCAAATGGTGTAGTGAAAAATTAGGGAACTGTCATTCCAACTACATTACCAGAAATATTCTGCTCTTTCAAATAAAGTGGCTATAAAAACATGTTGCTCTGACCAAGCATTTTCTGGACTGTTTTGCTTGCAAATTACTTAGTGAAAATATGCTAGGAGTGGAAGTTAAGGGCTGCGGACAATTTCCCACTTTGCTAAAGCCAGAAAAATCCCATCTCAGCTCCAAGAAGGAAACTACTTTCCAAAATGTCAGCTCATGCAGAAAGTCCTGGTTCAGCTGGAACGAGCCACTCCGTTTGCGCTTGGTGGTTTCTGGAATAAAAAATGCCCTGCACACCCATGCTGGGAAACACAGGCACCAAAAGATAATGTGGGTAGATAATTCCCATTGGCACTGGGGGCTTATTATGGTTTTTGTTAAGCATCCTCCACCTGTTAGCACCAGCCATGTGAGGAGTAAACGGGTGGCATTCCCATTTTGCATCTTCTGTTTCCAAGGTTGAGCTGCACCTTCTGTTTGGAGACTTTCAAAGTGAATTTGAAATCAAAGGAGACAATGCTGCTGTGACTGGGCAGGACCTTCATAAGGAGAACTTTAGCTTTGTCTGCTTTGATTTCAGATTCACTTTGAGTGTTTTTCTGACAGGAGGTGCAGCCATCACAAGACTCTCGGTAGCAGCATCACCATTAACTTTTCAAGTGACCGTTACTGTTTAGCTAGAAAGACAATAAGATTGTGGTGGGTGTCAATGGGAATAACCTTTATGATACTTCCAAAGCTTCAATTCTGTCCTCGGGCTCCACAACTCCCAAGAAATACTTAGAGGGAGAGACTGCCTGCGGAGTGAAGAGTTCAGTGTGATGGATGAAACAATAAAAATGACACCGCTGGTAAAACTGAAAGTTTATGTGTTGTGCATATGATTGATGTCAGGGCAATGGCATCTGGACCCTGTGTCATTATGGGTGCAGCATGAGACCCTCCGTGTGGCAGGATGGATGGACCTGTGGCTGGTAAGTCCAGTAAGGTGAGTTTGGCCTGTCTGATGTCTGATCTCCATGAGGAGTTGTCTGTAAGGATTGAAGGCAGCTATCAACAGCAAAATGAGGTGGGAAAGGCAGGACTCCATTTTGGGTCATGCCTGGAGAAAATGGCTGTTCTCCCCCTTTATCACCCAGTCCTCCTTGACCATGTTTGAAAAGGGCATCTTCAGCGCTGACAGCAGTGTTGTTACAGACAGAAGGACCTGGATGAGAGCAGCCAGGGAAGTGCACCTTACTTGTAAAAAGAAAGATGTGTCTTGACAGCTTGCCAAATGCCACATCTGCCTCTCTTTGCACCTTTGCGGGTGAAGCTGAACAGCAAGGTGGTGAAGATGAGCAAACCTATCCCTTAACCGTGTGAGAGTCAGACTCTGCTTTTCCATCCAACAGCTGTAGGTGATTCATGACTGGAAGGACCTCCCTGAAACCCCATCTGCAACACCTGGGGGGAGGCACAGCTGTGAGCTCCCTGTGGTGGGGTGAGGAGGCACCACGCCACTCACACCTCAGATGGGCTGAGAGGAGGGGAGTATGGGTACTGTTAAATGCTTGTTGGTTTGGGTTTGTTTGGTTTTTTTTTTTTCCCCTATTGTTAATTCTTTTTTCTATTGGAGTTTTTTTCTTCTTTCATGATGGATCTCTGTTGGGGAACGCTGCTGAGAGTATGCAAGCCAAGATGATCTTTGAATTGTCTGTTTCTCGAGTGTTGAATTTGTCCTTCAGTCAACCAGGCAAGTCTGTCTTGGTTTATCTGTTTAGATATAAGGATTGGGGGTTGTATCTCTAGGGTTTTATTTTTAATTCCTGCTTACAATAATATTAAATCATAGCTTGCTAGTCTGCAGGTATCTCGGTGAGACTGTTTTGCCTGTGACAGTGAATATTTTGCATGCAGTGCATCAGCATTGTGTAAATTTTATGAACAACTTCTATTATCTTTGAAACCACAGAAACAAACAGTTATAATTATAGTCTGAAGATGCTATAGTATTTCAAATATGCCTACAGTAGTAGTATTACAATGAAAGTGTGGTGTGTGCCTGCAGCTTTTGCTGTGTTCAATGACATCATAATTATGCTGTATTCGAGCTCAAACTTCTGTCCTTAAACACAAACAGCTTGTGTGAACACACTTAGGTTTTCCTTTTTATTTCTTGTGATAGTCACTGGTCTGAAATTGGTTGAAATAATGAATAAGGTAGGGTAGTGCATTTTACAGGCTTTGTGTTGGGATTTGCTACGGATAAGTAGTAGGTAGTTCATGTTGTAGGATTTGGAAAATGAATGAATGCTGTTTAAAACCTCCAAATGGGCATCTGCTACTTGTTGAGCTGTGATCTTCTAGTCCTGGGGTATTTGGCAGTCTTGTGATTTGTGATAATGGAATTACTGAAAAAAATTTATCAACAAAGACATGACATCATGAGGGTGAAAACAAAGCTTATATTTCTGGAGTTGGTGCACTTTTAAGGGTGAAATGCCTCATGCGTGTGTCCTCAAGCATGGCCTTAGATGTCAATATACCTGATCCAGCTCCTGGCTGGTACATATGACCACATCCCACTGGCACAACGTGACATTTACAAGCTGAAAAGCTGTCCAGGCACCCATAGCCCTCCATCTTCTTTAAAGCTGACTTCATACCTATTCATACTTGTTCATGAAGTTCCAAAAAAGTTTTTATCTTGTTTCAGTTTTTCATTTAAGTTGTCCCAAAACACAAGGAGCTTTGTTTGAACCACACTCACAAGACACCTCGAGGTTTCAGTTTCTAAGGAAGACCTTGCAGCCCTAGACCTGAATTCCTTGTTACTCTTGTTACTCCCTGGGGATGCAGTAGCGTGTCCATATCCCTCTCTCCCACTGGTGAGCAGTAGCAATGCTGATGGTTCTGCAGCACTGAAGCTGTCCAAGCACATCTCTACTCCATAGCCAGAGGTGTTTCTTATGAACACTAGGAACAGCAGTAACACCTAAAAATAACTACAGTGTAGAACTGGTTGAAGAATAAGGCAAGAATTTCCCAACAAATATCTAATTACTATATTAAAAATATTTCTTTCATGTAAGACTTAGCTTAACTAACTCTGTAAATTGAATGTGGCATCTTTCTAACGCTTCTCTGAGTCTCTGTGATTGTTTTCATTATTGTTATGATTGTAACTGTTACTAGAATGAAATTATTTACACATGGAGCTAAATGATTATTTTCATTGCTATTCAGCTCCTGACTGCATTAGGCTGGTACGCTGCATCCACAAAAACGCCCATGCTCTTCAAAGCTACGGGTTTCCCCATCTTTGGGAGTGGCTGTGGCACAATGTTCCCATTGTTCTGTACGTTCAGGACGTATCAGGACATGTCAAGTGGAAAATGGTAGAAAAGTGGTCCTCTGACATCACCTGGCTGCTGTGGTACCTTGCACAGTGGAGCTGCTTTGGGCTTTTCTGCTGCATGGTGGGCACTAAAATACTGTCTACCCACCATGTGTGTCTTTTGGATGCCCTCACTTTAGCAGGCTCTTTTCCATGTGGGGACACCTGGTCATCCTAAGAAAGTATCCCTTTATGTGTGAAACACCCCTGACTCCATACAGGCTCCGTGGCTGTTGGTGCTCTAGAAGTCACCGTCAAATTTTAGGATCTTTTTGCTGTTTGTCTTCCCTTTTATTTGTCTTTGGCAAACCTGGATAGCATGGAAAGAGCACACTGGAGTGTCGGTGTAACCATTGGGTGGTGGAACACTGACCAGTAGGGTCATAAAAGTCAATGAAGTGTATAAGCAGCAGAGCACATAATGATCAGTGAGTCTGCAGCAGTCCAGCTTTAACACATGGACAGATACGTTCTGGTGGTTAAAGTGCATGTGTGAGAGCCAGGAGAACTAACTTTGGATTCTGTACTGGACCCTGATTTGTGCATGATAGTCACTTCCCTACTGATGGCTTTGCTATTTTCCTGTTTGGGAAGAAGGGGGACTATAACTGTCAGGTGTGGGGGGGTTGCCACGTCCTGATTTATGAGTGGTCATAAGGCTCGTGTCTGAGATCCTAATGGGAGACTCTAGAGAAGTGTAGGGAGTTGGGCAGGTGCTTGGTTGGAGTAAATCAGCATAGTTCAATTAAAATCAATAGATTTATCCCATCTGGAGTGATAAAGGCTTTCCCATCAGTTAAAGGACTGGCCCTTAGTATGTAAGAGGAGTTAGAGATGCTGATCCTCCTCTCCCAGGAAAGGTTGTGCCCAAGAACATGTATTCACTAACAAAAGACCTTGGACTGTGGGATTTGTTACCAACAAGAAGGATATATGGAGGCGAATCATAAGGCAATTTTATTTAGGAAACATGGAAAATTAATTAGAAACTCTCAAGTTACCTTTGACTCTTTGGCAAGGACACATTAAAATTACCAACCCTCTGTCCAGCAATATAAAAGCATTAACATCTACATAGCTTCTGTTGGTCAATTTATGGAATAGGGAGGGTAAAACTGATGTAAAAATGGGACAGGCTTTGGATATGAACAACTTTCAAAGTAGATACTCTTTCTGGAATTGGTCTGCAGCTTGTTCTGGTTTAGTTAAATTTGTTGAGTTGACCCAATTCAAACCTCAACCTGGATGTTCTTAGATAAGTTTAAAAAAAAATTACCACCAATTTTCCAGAGGTAAAACAGACTGACATAAGCCCAATTGCAAAGCATTCACAAAAATTAATAAGTGTTTTAAAAACATTTCAGTTAAAAGAAAAATAACAGCTTAATCTAAGGAACTTTTGCTTAGACTAGGCCTTCATTTCCAAAATCTGTACAGTAATATCACACAATAGACTGAGGTGCTGATTATGCCACAGATAATGTAGTTGTTAATGATCAAGTTAATGTTAAAAGCCATTACTGCTCATTGACATAATTCTCAGAACATTATACTGGAGAAGTGCACCTTTTGTGTAGCAACAAAATGACAAAATTGAAATGTTAAAAGTTGAGTGCCTGAATAATAGCCTGTGAAATCATTTAGACAAGATCATTGTTGTTGCTATTGTAAAAGAACCAGAGAGTGACAGAATGAGACAAAAAAAAAGGAGGGGGAGGAAAAAAAAAGCAGGCACCAGAGTGTCTCTTTCCTGAAGGGAGATGTAAGGTACAGAGGATTCCTGCTCCTCTGTTCTCTCTCTGCCTCTCCAATTTGGAAGGTCTTCATCTAACAACAGAGCACCCTCCTCTGGCAGCTCGCCAAAAATGAACGCCTGGCTTGGAAGCCGTCGGGATGGGGACAGGACCCCTCGCGTAGCATCGTCCCAACGCTGGGGTGGGAAGCTTCACCCGGCACGGAGAAAGGCTCTTTTTTTGACTACTTGCCAGGGAAATCTAGGACAGTGGCCCAAGCGTTATGTAAAAAAAAAAAAAAAAAAAAAAAAAAAAAGTCAGTCGTGAGTGTTTTTGCTGTTTTGCCCAGAGAGGGGGTCACTGGCGACTGCAGTCGCTTGGTGTGGTGGAAGTCATGGGCTGGGACTCTTTACCCTAAACCTGGAGGATTTACAGGTCACTTCAGAAAACTCTCTGAGCCCTGTGCCACCCACGGGCATCTCCTTGACTCTCTGGGCTTTAATAAACCCGAGAAAGAGCGCAGAATTGTGGTAATGGGCTCCACAACAGGCAGACCATTAAACGCCTGCAGTGGAGGGACACTTTACTGAGCAATATACTGTACAACAAACCTGTGTTAAAACATTGACCCACAACATTTGGTCCATAAAAATAGTTACATTCGCAGGGACTCCTGGCAGTGATAGTTTTAACGCAGGGTCTGTGTCATGGTATAAAATAAATGACTTCCAACATTACAGTAAACACTTAAAAGCTCCATTGAAAACCTTTCTGTGCAAAGCAATGAGCACATAGTGCAACTACCTGCAAACCATGGCAGTTTTGTTCCTGAGCCACCCACAATGATCTGCTCTCGTGCAGAAAAACCCTTCAGCCCAGAAGCCAGTCCCTCTCAGCTCTCCTTGCTATCCTTGTAAAGTTGGGCAAATCACCGTGAAAAAGGTATTGAAGAGCACTTCACTGGATTATGTTTTCATTCTGGATTTTCCAGGAACACAGTTTTCTGCTTTTTTAAAGAGTTACCTGTGTCATAAATAACACTTTCAACGTGACTTGGTTTGTTTAGCATCTCACAGCACCAACATTTCATAGGAATATTATGTGACCTTTTGCTAAGTTTTCATGTGCTCTAGTAAGAGCTGTTGCCTAATAAATTTGGAGGCAACTAGCTTTGGTCTCATCTTATGCAGTTTACCACTTTTTCTCCAGCACAAATCTGTTCTATTTTTTGTATTCAGGTAGGGAGGTTCAAATCCAAGAACACCCATCTCAAACCAAAACACTTCTCCATCCAGGTGCCAGCTGCCAGCCCACACTCCACTCCGTTTTCCTCTCTAATGGATTAACTTTCCTGGAGGGCTTTGATTCTTGTCCTCCTTACGGTTCCTGTAAGCTCCCACAAAACCATCCAGTATACTCTCTGCCTCCAGTGACTGTCTTTCTCAGGATATCTTACTACAGGGTCTGCTACTCTTGGCACCCTCTTCCTGTGACCCCAGCCACTATTGAATTAAATCTCTTCCATGGTTTGGCTATGAATTGCAGCCTAAAGTCCATAACTAAACTGTGCATGGTATTGGAATTCAGCAGGAGCTGGGGCCAGCGATTAGGGATGGTAGACCCTGCCACTTTATCTGTCATGACAGGAGGGAAATTTTAGAGAAGGAAAATTACTGGCAGGTCACAGTTTGGAAGGAAGGTAGCACTAGTATAGGGCTTCTGTTTCTGCTGTGCTCATTGCTGTAGTATGAGGGATTGTGCAGTTCCTTAGGAAAAGTTAGGGCCCTGCAGAAGGGATTAAATGTTCCACTGCCTCTTGCTGTGTAGATATGGATTTTTTTTTTTTAAAGGTGTGATCTTCCAGCTACAAAAAAAGAAAAAACAATTTTATTTTCTTCTGTTTTCAGGAAAGATAAATCTGAACAAGGAAATATTTCTTAAAATCAACCAAACTTGTTACAGAGGCAGATCTTTACAGCTGGAGGTTTTCCATGAAGGTGTCTTCACCTCTCAGGACCACACTCTCTGCACTTGACATGCCTGGATGCAGCTACTCACAGGGACTGTAGAGAGAGTAGGCGATGCCCATGAGGCTGGATTTGGGACCCTAGTGCAGGGCTGGGATGGTGAGGGTGTGTAGAGCACAGGGGAGGTTATCTGTAGTGTGTTTGTGATGTCCTGGTAGTGGAGGAGGGCTGTCATGGAGCTTCCTTGTAGTCCTTGGAGATATTATTATTGTGGTACCCCCTAGTTGGAAGGGGAGAAATTTTGACACGTGCACTGAGTGCAGAAGTAGGAGGTTCAATCTGCCCTAAGGGCTGAAACCTGCACTATATCTGGCTAATTTTGCTAGCTTTAGTTCATAAAACAGCTTGGATGCAAGAGCACATACCACCCCGCACACCCTTTAAACAAGCAGTACTCAGTAAAAATGAAATTATTGCTCCTGCCAGTTTTCCTGTTCTTGCCATTTCTTTCTTATCTAACTTTGAGCTAAGGCCAGCTGCTCTTCACCTAGATATTTATTTCTCTCAGATACTAATCAGTTGAGTAATACCTGGAACTCATCAAGTGGAGCTGGAAGTCGTAAGAGCCCGACTGTCACCAAAGCCCCCATTCCCAGCCTGTGCCCCTCTTGGTCTCATCTCACTGCTGGATTAGAGAGGAGATGCAGCTGATCCTGAGCAGAGCTAGCAGACTATAACTCGGAAAAGATAAGGAGTATTGTAACGTTCAGGGGTCTATCCTAGAAAAATGCATGAATCCTGCTGATTTTTTTTTTTTTTTTTTTGCTCTGGCTCAGTTTTGAGAGGGCTCCAGGCAATTTAGATGTAACTACTTATCCCTCAACCAGGGAAGCACCATGGTTTGGGTTAAGAAGCTGATTGGCAAAGTCCAGGGGTGCAGACAGAGGTCAGGGGCTCTGTGAGTCTGATGGGTGCTATCTCTTCCAGTAGCTGGCTTTTGAACAGGGAGAACTTGTAATAAAGTGGCTCAAGTATTATGTGAGGAGAGATGGGTTTCTGAAACACTGCCTGAGCCGTGGCAGTTCAAGGTGAGGCAGCAGATGATGTTTTGAAGGGGACAGAGAGAAGGAAATTAAAGAGGCTGAGAAGTGTTGCACAGCTGTGCAGGTGGGGAGAGGAAAGGTGCAAGTCAGGCAGAGCTGCAAAGAAAGCCTAGGTAAATATTAAATAATTGGAATATGAATTTTGTGTCAAATCCCTCACTGATTTTTCACTGCATGTGTATACTTGGCTTGTATATTTAGAAGCCTTCAAAATCTAGGTAAAATATGAAAGAAGACCACTAAATTGGTCCCCTTCCGACATCACTTAGCAGTTTCTTAAAATGTGTTTATGTTGAAAATACCAGAAATCATCCTACCTGCGCACACTCTTATCTAATTAATGCTCTGTCCTTTACTTTTATTGCTTCTAAAAAGCCAAAATGTTTCCTTCAAAGAGATTAGTTAAAAAGAACTGGAAATATGTCAAGGAAATATTTCAAGAACATGGAATTTTTCAAGGAAATGAAACCCAGCCAAGATAAAGTAACTCTTCTTCTTCACCTTACACACAAACTCCCTTGATTAGTATCAGCTTTAACCAAAAAAATGTCCCTTCTGAGTGGAGGACCCGAGTCCTATGTGTCACCCCAAGAGAAATTTAGGTCTGGACCCAGGTTTTTATGGAGAAAGTGCTGATGCAGCTGCAGCACAGCACAGCTTTATGAATGGGGTGTTGATAAGTGTTGTGAGCAGCCATCATATTGGAATTACAGTGCAAACCAGGCATGTGCACAGGTCACTGCTTTTTATGAACACATGTTCCCAGATCTTATGACAAATAGGAAAGTAGCCCACGTTGACCTTTGAAGCCTGTTGCAAAGTCATTGCTGAGCTATTATTTGAGTAGCTTGAGGTAGAATAATGTTCAACTCAGCTTCCTGGAGCTGCATTTGAAATGCAATTAATTGACTGCTGTTAGTTGTCAATTAACATTTATTATCAATTAGTTCATCAAATTGATTAGTTGGCAGGACCTTAAAGCCTAAATGCACTCCTTTCCATTATAAATATGTCTATAAGAGTAAAAGCTACTCACTAATTGATGTCAAACTGAAATTGCTTATGTTGGTCAAGAGACAGAGCACATTGTTTTTTTTAAAATCCATATTAAATTAATTTTGCAGCAGAAACATCAGTAGTACATTATTTTAAAACACTGTCTTTGGTGCATGTGACTGTGTGTACATCTCTTAAAGCCATTAAAGTTTACAGGTATGATATAGGAATTGCTGGGAGCCTTTTTCCTTGTTTGAGAAGTGATGATCTTTCAGTCTACCAGACTAATTTTTTATTAGTCTGCCTGCTAAAACATCTTGTAGCAAAAAACATGGCATGAAAGCCATTCAGTTTTAGCAGATCTATTGCAAAACTATTGACATTTCTCCCTTCCCCACTCTCTCCCCCCTTGGGCCTATCCACAATTTGGGGGGCCATTCTTGTGCAGCAGGCATTAAGCAGGATTATTCAGGGACATCTCTTTGTGACCAAAACAGAACACAGAAAGGAGTCACTAGGTATTTCTCAAAAAAAAAAAGAAAAAGATTATATTTTCAGTGCCTTATTCTTGCTGGCCCGTAAACAGTTCCTATGTTTGTGAGAACCTTATTAAAGAGACGAGATATCTGGGTTAGCTTTGCAGTTTTAAATGCAATACTTGTCTTGACTTATTTGCTCCTAATCCTGGGGCTAAGGAGCAGATAAAATCCTGAAAACTATTCCTTTAACTTTTTGTATGCACAAAATACCTGAGAGGGGTTATTCATTTTCATTGCCTTTGTGCAATGAGATTATTCCTGCATCCCCCAAAACTGTGACCTAAATATGGCTGAAAGACACAACATGTGACCTGCTTAGTGCTGCCTGTCATGGCCTGGAGCCACAGCAGGAACTCTATTAGTGGGAACAGCACAGATGCTACCAGATGGCCAACATATTGTCCAGAGATGACCCATGTATAATTGCAGAAAGTTCAATACATTCAGGTTTTGAATTTAATTGCATTGACCACCTTAGCTACTGCCGCAACACAATTTAATTTATTTAAGGTGGAAACTTAACTTGCAGAAGGGAAGAAAATATTTATGCTTTTAATATCACATTTGCGTGGTTTTTTTTTTTTTTTTTTTTTTTTTTTGCAAACTGGAGGAAGGCGAGCCCCGTGTACGTTAACAGATGTTTGCAGAGGTCACACTACCTGAATGCAGTTCAGGCAATTCAAGCAATGAGGGAACAATACAAGATTTTTTTTTTCCCCGTTCACTTCCTGCAGTTTATTTAGATCAAGTTCCATGGGACCAAATCTGGCAGTCTTGACTCAAGCAAACAGCCCACTGGAGGGAGGAAAAATAAACAAAAGGACTCTTTTAAATATTTGAGCATGAGGGGTTTGCTTGAATAGCAAGTGCAGAACAAGCTGCTTAATTTTTATCTTTAAAAGATACATTTTAGAGAGACAGCACAATTTACCTACTAAGACTTTAGACTGGGAAAGTAAACCCTTGTATTCAGTTTCACTCCTGCATACCATGGATAAACTGTGGGTCATAGCAGGAGCCTCCTGACTCAGACTTAGGGTCAGGACCTTCTGGAGCTGACCAGCCCTTTCCATGCAGAATAGCACTTCGCTCTTTTCTCAGCCTCCTGTGGTGCCTCTGTTACCTTGAGCTGTAATATATTAATTTTGAGTGAGCTTTATATGTTTTTCTAGTTCAGAAAGCCCTCACTCATCACGAAGCTGGTTTGCAGTCTCATGGAGCAGTGAGTTTTGAGTGTGATGTCAACTATACGTGTTACAGATCCATGAGAAATGGCAGGAGATGGGAACCTGGCTTGCTCTTCAGGATCAAAAAGTCCAGCTGTATGGGGAAATGAGCATGTAGACCCCTAAAAGAGCAAGTGAGAGGGTGAATCATACTGCAAGACATCAGGAGTGCTGGTGAGGGGGCCACATGTGGGGCTGTGCTGGTTTGGAGCAGGTTCTGGCATGAATGTCCTCGCCAACAGATTTCCACTCGGATCCCTTCCATTTTTCTCTCTCCCATTTCCTTGCTTTACTATATTGGCTTTCTAGCTTGGCCTGTGTGGGCCCTATCAAATCCCAAACATACTGGTAACTTTATTATAATTTTCCCTTGGAGTAAGCCATAGTCTGTTGAGTTATATTCATTATATTAAGCCATTTGTCAACTTCCAGTAAGAATATTTGCAGAAGCAGTCAATCGTCAATAGATGGCTGAAAATCTAATGGGTTTTTGGCATGAGTATGTAACAAAAAAAAAAAGATAACTTGGTGGTGAAGGATGGACCCAAACCATAACACGTGGTTCTGCATCCAAATTGTCAAGGGATGTGGGCTTTTGGCGCAGCAATGAAGGCAAACACATCATTTCATATGGCCACAGCTCTACTCTTTCCCTAAATTTAGTGCTTGAGGTCTTGATTTGTGTCCATTGCTACTAATATAGCAGCCTGATTTCCTTTGTGTGTGAAGAGAAAAGCTTCTTATATACCAGAACCATCACAATGAAGAATTATTGTTTTAGGGATGGGGTGTGTGTGAATATTGCCCTTATTTTTTTCCACGCTGTCTCTAATCAAATGTAATCACCGCAGCATGTGTTATTGATTTTGTAATTGCTTCTTGAACGGTTTGGGCCCCAAGACTGCTACACTGGTGAGGATGTCATTTGGGTTATATATATAAGCTAATGGATGATGTATCTTTTTATTAGGAAAGCCCTCTGATATCTCAGTTAAAGATGAAAGACTTGTCCCAGAAGACCTGGTTGGTAACACTTTCCAGTGTGACTTGACAACGGTCTTTCACCTGTGCTTCCTTTGTGCCGCTAATTCCAAATGGTTGTGTTGCTCCCTGTAAAGTGGTGAGGCCAAAGGCATGGGTGTTTTCCACGTAATTCCTGTGGTTACGGCATCTGAGCTGCAGCACGTGGCTTTGGTGCTTCAAAAACTGGCTGACACTGTCTTGGTTCTCAAAACAAAGCAGTTACTTCTGGGTACTGAGCATCACTTAATGTATGTCTCAAATCAGGCTGGAAAAGCTGCTGTTGATATGAGGTCAAAATGGGGAAATGGATAAAGGAAGAAGAGCTTGTGTGGGAATTATGTAGTCATGTGTTGCCCTGTGTGAAGGGAAACATTTTTTTTTTCATTGATAGGGTGGGATTTAGGTTATCTTGGGAGAATTCTAGTACAGCACCACTTTCACCAACCGTAAAATCCAGCTTGAGGTGTCAGTGAAGCCTGAAGTGCAGCTGGGACTCAAATTTATGATATGTCTGAAGTCTTGGAGTGGGGTTTGAATGATGAAGTAGGGCTGGCATTGGCATATTGGGAATCCTGAGAGAGGTACTGCCCAGCCTGGGTGGTCTCCCCCCACAGCATGAGGGCTTCTCTGCATCACTGTAGTCTTGTGAGATGGCTGATCTGATCTGATGGCTCACTCCTGCCAGGAAAAGTCAGTCCTTCTGCCCTGCCTGCTTTGGCTGTGCATTCCCATGCTCTCTCCTGCATGAGGTCTGGTCTGTGTCCAACCCCTTGGTGGTCTGGTTCAGCATGCACTGCTATGAGAAAAGCAACCCAGCAAGGAGGGTTAGAAACATGCAGCAGTGACAAAGAGCTGAGCTAGACCTCTAGCAGAAACAATCTTTGAGGGCTCAGCTGTCTCGGGAAGCCTCACACTATTGATATCTCTGTGATCTGAGCTCCCTCTTCTAGAGCATTCCATGGGAAGGCTTAAGGCATCTTTCTGGAGGTATGAATTAACACAGAGCTCTGATCCTGAGAGGAGCTGTGCTGGTTCTCCTGCTCTTAACACCTGGAACATCCTATTTTTCTTTTCCTTAACAGCTGTCTTTTAGCTCAGTCAGAGGGATTGAGAATGAACTCACCTGGTTTTAGAAGTCTAGATCAGAGCTAATTGATTTGGGCTTCCTTTAAACCAACGGGGAGAAATAGATCCTTTAAAATGCATTTCATCTGACCTGGTTTTATATCTACTTTAGAGTGAGGTTAATCCCACATTAATAACATCTCCTTTTCTAGCCTGAACGTGAGAAGAGCTTGGCTCAGATGTCTGCAAGATAGACATCTGCATTTGGTCACATAAATCCCACCCGTAGAGCCGTTCCACTAATGCGACGAACCCAGATGAATGGCTTCAATTAATAACAACAATAATAATATAGACTTTATAGTCTAAATATAGAAAATAACTTCAGTTAGTTTTTTTTCAGATGTGGGCCAGATCTTTCCTTGGTGTTGGCCACTTTATTTTTGATTCAGTGGGGCTCGTGGTGAGTAGTTGTTTGCAATGGTCAAGAGCAATGGTGGTACCTCCTTTAGTCAAACTAAACTAATATACTCTTCCTGCTAATAGCAATAGAAGAGTTTTCCAAGGTGAGGGATTGGTTCTGTTGTTCTGAATGAGATTGGAAAGCAATACCTCTGTTGAAGATATCCCTTGTAAAAACACAATGGTCACAACTTTCTGGAACCACTTGTGACCCTCAAACTTACTCATTTATTAGAGTTTCTCACTCAGCTCAAGCTGAAGCAAACAAATGAAACTAATTACTCTTCAAGTTGGGTATTGCCTTCTTGAGCTTTATGAGCCTATTTTTCTGAAATTAGAAATTGCCTAACAATGTGGAATGTTTCCAGCAAAACTGCTTCCTACAGCTACAATTTTTACAGTCACACAAGTGCCTTGTGGGCTACCTTTGGGTAGGCAGCAGTGACATCCAGTGGCCAGCAACCTGATCACAGGTCTTCTCCCAGAGCCTGTCTCACCTGGGAAATCTCTCCCTTGGATAGCATTGTATGAGCCCACTGAGGTTTAATACACTTATTCTGCTTAATGGTTTTGGTTGGTTTGTTTGATGATTGGTTTGGGTTTTCTTTGTCCAAGAGACTCCAAAGTCCTCAGATAGATCTTCTCCAGAACTCCAACAAGGACCATGGAAATCTACTGATTAAAAAAAAATAATGTATTTTTTAGATTGTTGGCTTCATTGTAAAATATTTTAACATGGTTGTCCACAGACATGGATGTCTAAATAGGTATTGAAGGACAAGGTGTAGATATCGATGTTGGAAAAGTTTGACCTTCTTTGGATTCTCTACAGAGTACAAAAATCCTATGGGAAATGGAGCATAACAGTAGAGACCCTGCATATATTGCTTTAATATTAACTTATTTACTTTCAAGGCAGTGGATCTGATCCCAGTTGAGTCAGTTCATTGCAGACTGATAGTGAAGACTGGGGTTTTTCTCTTTTATTCCCAAAAGTAAACATTTTCAGGATTAGATCCATAGTTATACACCTCCAAATGCAGGAAAAACAGTTGAACTAGTGGTGAATGTTCAGATGACTTGTACCTCCTCTGTGCTTATATAGTCTCCGAGCCTTTCTAAAACAGGGACACATGGTCCACCTTAACTTTAAGTAGTTACTCCTTTCAGTTATGTCAGCTACTTAAATTTATTTGCAGACAGTCAATTCATATTGATCATAACTCGACCTTACAATGACCTTGAGCAAAGGTACTCTGTGACTGCTATAGATATTGTGATCAATACTGGAGAGCAATTGACTACACCTAGTTACTGATAAATGGAGTTTAAAAAAAAAAAAAAACACTAAAAAAAAAGGTACACTATTTTCAGAAACAAAGATAACTGCTCATTTAGTTGGCTGTTTGTGAAGGTTTAATATTGATACATGAAGTTATAATGACATCCTTGGGCATTCTCAAATGGTAGAAAACAATAGGGTGCAGAGTCACTGTGGCACATTAAGGAGAAAGAATCATTAGTTCCCAACTTCAAATAAGAAATTTCATGATATTTATGACAACAACACTGAGAACAAATACACTTACTTAGCAGTGCTCATTGGAGAAGGCATGTATCAAACTGTGCCTCTTTTCTTTATGTGTGAGCCAGGTCTAGTGAAATAAAACACTGCATTACTGTGCACAGAACAAAGCCTTTAGTACCACTTGTACCACTCTCCTTTGCACATTTGTGCCTGAATTAAATTGCACATCCCCAGGTATAACCAACTGTAATCATGAGGAAGAGATCACTGTGGTCTCAGCACATCTGCTACACATTGATACCCCTCCCCACACTGCCTGAAGTTGAAAGGGAAGATGCAAGGGATGTTTTCCCCTGGTATTCCTCTCACTTAACTCAGAGTCCCACTGAGCAATGGAGCTGAGTATGAGCAGCTGAGACATAAGATGGAAGTCCATTGGCAAAATGGTAGCAAGCTGCATGGGAGGGTGGTTTTATCTCCAAATCTGCTGGTTTCTGTACAGGGGAAGCCATTCCAGCATGTGCCTGGGGGTGAGGTTTGATGCCCAGAGGATGGTTCGGGGACATGGGAACAGCAGAGCTCACAGAGGTACAAGTGAAGTTCATCCCTGCCAGCACCCCTGAGCTCACTTTCTGTCAATGCTGTCTGCAACACAACCTGGGTCTGGCATTTTACATGATTTCAGGGGTTTTTTTGAGGAGCAGATTTCTACATGTGTGACATTCTTTACAAAAGAAATTAATTAAATGTTGGGATGGATCAAGCTACGCAAATCAGAAACAGGAGGGGAAACGTTTTACAGGCACAGACCTCCCATAGATCTATCTCCTTGTGCTCTTCAGCATTTCCCCCAGGCCCTTAAGTTTCTCTGCCCATTCAAAAAGTTAATCTCCTGATCATATTTCTTCAGTCCCATACAATAAGTGTGGGTTTTTTCTTTTTTTTTTCCTTTTCCCCCCTCACACTTCCCTGTTTTTTGTAGAGACAGTGCCCATCTCCAGACTCCTTCTACGTCTTACTCTTCAGTCAAGTTATTTGTTAATAAACTGGTGTTTTCAGTGTGTTGGTACATCAATACAGTACAGAGTGGTTCAGTTAGCTAGCATTCTGGGAAATCCTTTGCTGTATTGAAGAACTGTAAATCTCCATTATTGCTTTCCATAGCACAAATAAAGAATCGCCTCTTACCTTCACAACATCCTCTCAGTTAATTTTTAAGGGTGAATGCATTGCGTAGTGCCTAGCAAAGAGGATCTGGCTGTGCCCAGCCTGGATTACCAGGCATTTATTGGGCTTTGGGTTGGTTGGTTTTTTTTGGTATAGCTTCAGCTGCTACCTGGAAATTCAGCAATAGTGAAGGGAAGCCAGGGTGAGCGCAGCAGGAAGCAATATTGAAACGTTCGGATGAAAATAATCATCAAGACTTCGGGATTTTTTCCAGAATGAACCTAAACTGGAGGCTTTGCCGATTAGTCCATGACTGATTGAAGAGGTATGTCACCTGCTACTACATGGCAGCACATCCCGTTGCACCACAATTGCCTGCCTGGAGTCATTATGGTGTATTACATCCTTTTGTTATCAAACTGTGTCATGTTGCATCACAGTCAGGAGCAGCCGGATGGAGACGTGGCTGACACAGTGCCTGTAACAGATGCAATGAGACATAGCATCCAAAGCACATACCTGCTTTTAGTCAAGGCTCAATTTGCTCAGAGCGTATTTTGACATATCTACAGAGGGTTTGAAGTTGCAGGTAATCCCTTCTGTGTTTTGCTCTTGCTCAAGACACTAGTCTTTCTGTAGGATTAGGAAGAAATACAAGCTTTAAATTCCCTTGTCTTGTTGCACTGTCATCAAATAGGTATGAAAACTTTCTTAGTCTCGCTAGTGCAATAAATGCCTGAGATCTGGGAACTTTAGGAGCTCTGGGACTGTTGTTTTAAACCCTTATCCCAAAAACTTGAAGAAATAAAAAAGTCTTCTAGTTACTTTTGTAAAAATGAAGAAACTCTTGTAAAAGTCTAAGACTGGGCTTCCAAACTATGAGGCGAATTAAGACGGTGATATAACAAAAGCAAAAAAAAAAATTCTCATATTAATTAATCTTGAATGAAAACAAATTTTTAATATGAATGCGTATGATATTCATGGTGTGCCAAATGAATTCTTTATGATCAGAGCCGCTGCAATCGATACTAAATGAATTCATAATAAGACATTTAAAATACAGTGTTACCACAAAAAAAAAAAAAAAAAGGCAACCATCAAAACTGCAGCCTAAATAAAAAATTGCCCAGGAAGATGGTTTTAGCTATGACGGTCAATGGTAATTTTTTATTTATTCTTTTGTTTTACCTCTTTCTCTCCCTCTTGTCAGAACATTCATACAAACCTTCTTGAAGGGTAGGACAATGATGTGAGAGGTACATGGTGTGGGTCAGTGGTGACTCCAGAGTTAGGGAGAAGCACAGAGGGGTGTCTGATGGATGGGGATGAAGAGACACTAGGGTGATATTATCAAGGAGAATGGCAGAAAATATGAATGGAAAAAGAGCAAAATCAGAGAGAAAGATGGACAAGAAATAAAAAGGGAGTAGAGGCTTTCTCTAATAGTGGTTGGTGGGTGATAGGAAAATGCTCTATAGGACACAGTAATTCCAGCACTTTCTTGTTGGTAATGAGGCTTTTGGGGCTTTTCAAAAAAAAAAAAAAAAAAATAAAATTCTTCCTATAAACTAATACTTTAATTGCCTAGTCTCTTGAAAATCTTATGGATCTAAAAAGTTGGAAGCTAAAAGTGCAAGTTAACCTAGTAGAGACAGCAACCCAGGAGCACGGGTTCTCCTGTACTTTGGCAGCATGTCAATATTTGTTTTGCTATGGGTGTACTTGCAAGGTGAGGAAAAAATACTTTCAAAGAATGGTCCATACTAGGAAATCCTCTCCAGTAGGTATATTACCTACCTGGAGCTGTCATGCAACCTCTGAAGTAAAAGGAATTACCTGTGCTGTACTGGTATAACTGACAGCTAAATCTGCCCTAATCTGCCTTAATTATACTCTTCAGTTCAGGGTCTTTCTGGTGATTTGAGGGCGGGAGGTTCAGCAGGGAATAAAAGTCAACTGCTTTCCCTTCTAGTTAGAATAGAGGAGAATTAGCTGGATGACATTAGGAGAGTTTCTAAATATCTTTCCTGCCAATATTTGATTAGGGACTTTAATTTCATTAGACAAACTGATTTTTTCATTAGCCAAACTGATTTTTTCATGCATTGCTCTCTCCTTTTAATGTGTAAATTACATGGGATTTGACTCTCATTACTACATTGATATGGGTGATGCCTTCAAATGGACACCGGCGCCAGCGCCGTGTTCACGGACGGGTCTACTGAGAAGAGCTGCTTTGTACTTTGCTTTGGGAAGCAATTTCTGTAAAAAGCCAGTTCATGATTCCTCTTGCACACTCTTTCTTAGGAGAGTAAATTCTAGCAAATGATCTGGGTCTCCTAGTTATGATATGAAGTAGGATTGCATCATATGAAGCATAGTTTGGGTAAAATTGTGGAGGGGAGCTGATGGAGGACACAGTTCAACAAGTACGTACTTGCTTTGAACCTGAGCAGTTCAGTTGCAATGATTTCAGCCTCTGTATTTCCGAATCAAGATTGCCATAATCTTTTCATAGTACTCATTTTGACCATTTACCTCCCATGTCACATGTGCGTCAGTTTTGTAGGAACATTGTCACCATTTTACATTACTTTTGCTGAACAAATGAAGTATCTAAGCAATAACATGGAAAGGTGTTTCAAAATGTGTTTTTCTGAGGTCATTTGGGGTAAAATGAAGCTGAAAAAGAGAAGCAATATGAAGTTTCCAAGTACTTCTGTAATTATGAATGAGCTGGTTCAGCTCCAGTCCTAAAGTCTGTAGCGCTGCAGATCATGGTGCATCATGTTCCTTGCTGCCTGGTGCTGTGTATGCCCAATAAAGCATTGGGGGATGTAACTGTGCTGGTATTAAGCACATGAGATAAAAGTAAAATCAAAATACAGTGGTTCCAAAGGCACAGCATTTGGGGCTGATATTACATCAAAACTTATACATGAAGTTGAATCAATACTTGTTTTACTGGCTCCTCAGAAAATACAGGTGCTGAAGGAAGGGAACCCAGTTGTTATTACCAGATAAAACTCTCTGCTTGGAGTGGAAAAAGTGAAATTTAAAGCAGTGTTTGCTGTTGTTGCATAGCTTTTAAAAAAGGAAAACAGGAGCTTTTATTATCAAGGCTATTACAGGAACACCCATCATTTTTATAGGCTTGTGCTTTGGTAAATAAACACGTTGACAGAATTTCTATAATTGTTTTGAAAGTATTTTTATTAAAAAGGGCTCATTTTGTGCAATACTGAGTAGATCTGTTCAGAACTGAAGTAGAACTTTGATATTTAAGATTTTTTTTTATTTCAAACTATTTCTATCTTGGGCAAGGCTGAACTGAGCATCTCAGCAGAGGTCTGGGTGATGCTCTGCATCAGAAGAGCCAAGGAAAGATGAAGTGTCTTGCTTATTGAAGTGATCAACAATTTAGCATTAACAGGGTTGCAATACTGCATGGTTTAGCCAGATCATAACGTTTTGTTTGTCAGAATTGTTAAAAGTTGAATTCTGGATTCAGTTCTTTGATGCCTGCAAAAAAACCTGATCCATGTATGGAAATACTTTGGCTTAAAGTTTCCAAATGTTTTTGAGTTCTCAGGAAAGAAAAGTCTATTTTGGACTATAAGAAATGAGAAAAATTTCTCTATCAAGAGCTGTTTTTCTGCTAAGTGTCCTTTACATTTTTGCAGAGTCTCTACGTCAGACAAAGTATTTTCTCCCATATTATAGGTATGGATTTATTTACACTAAAATATAACATCATTATATAATAAGTTTTCTTGGAGTGCTTGGTACTGTACAAACCACAAAAATTTTTGCTCCAGTGACCTTGTAATATAAAACTGAGGGAGCAATCACATTGCATTATGTGCCAGTGTGGTGAAATTAGTTTTGCACTGCCTAGGCAAAAGGATCTCCCTTGTCATCCAAATTACAGGACTGGGGCCCATATGTATGCACTCTGCCTGTTTGTTTATGCCATACAAATGGTAATACCAGGAAATATTTTTAAGAGTTGATGTCCCTTTTCCCACTGCATTTGTGGGTTTTGTTGGTTTTGGGTGGTTTTTTTTAAATATTTCTCTCCTGGGTAAAATGTGACCGTTCAACAGAGTTGAAATGAGTTATGTTAATCTTCCATCATAAATATGAAACACTTTCAGTTGTTTGGCTGTCATTAGTTGTCCAGCTAAAAAGCAGGGAGCAGTTTACAGGCAAATAGCAAGTGTTTGTTGGGGAGAGGTACAGGAGGAAAAAACATGGATGTTTGGCCCAGTATTAAGGATGAGCTTTAAACTTGCAGAATTTCATCTTCATTGGCTTTTCTTTAAATGCAGACTTATTTCTGATTTATGTATTTCAAAGCTCATGCAGCTAAAGGAGGGAGATTTTCCAGCAGTGAGGGGTGAGCCTGTTAAGAATTACAGTGATTCTCTTAATTGGAAGGTGTAAACAAGAATCAATTTTCTTTACTAGAGAAGTTGGTTGAGTTGCAGGTTCATCTAGAACAGGGTGAACTCTTATAGAGTTAAACCAAGGAAATGTGAGATATCCAAAATTAGAGTTCTTCTTTCAGCTGGAGACTGGGAGTGCTGTGTGGGACAACACAGAGGATTTCACAGGTTTTGCCTCCAGCAAATCAACAGAAGGACCTTGAAAGATACTCATTTGTATATTTTCTAAGTAAATAGTTTTCAATAGATAATAGAATGCTAGAATGGTTTGGGTTGGAAGGGACCTTAAAAACAACCTCATTCCAATCCCACTGCCATGGAGAGGAACACCTTCCAATATCCAACCCGGCCTTGGACACTTCCAGGGATGGGGCAGCCACAGCTTCTCTGGGCAGCCTGTGCCAGGGCCTCACCACCCTCACAGCCAAGAATTTTATCCAGATATCTAACCTAAATTTCCCCTCTTTCAGTTTGAACTGATTTCTCCTTGCCCTTGTCCTAGCTGGGCCCTTATTTAATAAAATACCCAGTGGAGCAGAAAGCTGTTCCAAGGACTCAGTTGGCTGGGAGGACCATGGAGACACCTTCAGGGACTGATATTACCCTCTCTGAACACCGCTTTTCAGCTTGCCTGCTGTCTAAGAGATGGATTTTGTTCTTGATGAAAGTGTGGACAGGCCCCGCTTTCTGTCCCCGGGGAAGGCGTTGGGTTTCCCTGAGCCCAGAGGATTAAGCCCTACGGGCCTCTTCCTCCTGTTTGAAGCACATGATATGGATATCGATGTTTTTGGTGGGGCCAAGACTCTCTAAAACATGTATCACACCAGGCTCCATGGAGTCTACGCTCCATGGAGATGTATAGGCAGGGATGGAGGGCAGCCAAGAACGGCTGCTGCTCTGGAGGGCGAGTGCTGTGCTATGTAATGGCTTAGATTGGTTTCAGGGCCTTCCTTTAGCTAATATTTGTTACTTTTCCATGGAATATAGAAGTAGGTTTGCATTTCAGGCTAGCTTGGGCTTCTTTTAACCTCAGATCATCTGGGTTTCATAGGTACCGGTCATACCATGAGCTTAAAATGTTCTTTTTTTTCCTCACGTGTTCCCTTTCAGAGTGAAGGCAGATTTTTATTTTTAAACATTTGGAGTTTGTTTTCATAAAGTTTCCCCAATCAAGACGGTATCCAAGCCATCTTGGTTTGTCGTCGTACATCCAGTATTACTACATTAGCTCTTAATAAAGAACTCATGCAAAAACCAGATTCCCTTCACACTAACTACAGAAACATGTTACGGGAATGTGACCATAGAGCTGTGTGGAAAATGATATTACTTGCAGAAGATTTGTTGTCACATAACAGCCTCCTCATCTGCTGATTACTATCTTACATTTATTGTGCATCTTCCTTTGTGTAGCGACTGTGATACTTTCAAAAGTGTTTAAAACCTCTGCAGTAAAACAAAATAATAATATTAAAAAAAAATAAAAATCCTGAAATGTCTCTGCTAGCATCGAGCTAAATCCAAACTAAAAGTAAATTTATACATATGCTGTATATTAAGCTTAACCAGGGTAACGCCCCTTTCCTTTGGTTTTTGGAAAAGAGTCCCACATTGTCACATGTAAAGGGACATTTCAGCACTGATTTTCATTTTCATGAGATTAAAAGTGAAACATGTAACCACAAAGCTGGTTTATGTCATCCCCTGTTGGAGCCAGCAGTAATGCCAAAAATTAGATATTTGATAGGTTTGTGAGAGAAACAGATGCAGGAGGGATGCCATTCCCACAATTTTAAACTCCTTCTTATCTTTAAGCTAGAAAGAACATTCCAGATGAAGAAAATCTATCTTATTGGCTTTAGAAAATAGAGGAAGAAAGTTGCCAACAAAACGTTAAATAAAAAAAAAAAAAAAAGAAGAAAAAAAAAGAATAAGAAGAAAAGTTAATTTAAAACCAATGTCAGTCTTGGGGAATTGTAAACCATAATTGAGGGAGAGAGTGTGTGTGTACATTCATATATGTGTGCGCATTTACAAAATAAATAGACTGAGATGGGGCTTTTCCCTTCCTTTTTGATCTGTTTTATTCAACCTACAGTCTCACTTTGGCTTTTTTAATACTTTTGGGGTGCAGAGGGATGGAGGATGGTAAAAATGAAAGGAAGAATCTCCCCCAAACGTATACTAAATAAACTCAGCAAAAGCATCCAAAAAGTATTCTTTCAGCTTTTTGTTTTGGAAGCAGTTTGTATGTCCCTGTTCTTTTTATTTCATTCTGCCAGCTGTCTGCTAAACAAATCTAGCCAGGTGGGGCTTACAACCCATGACTAAAAAACCTACTAGTGCAGCTGTCCAGCTTGCCTGGAGGAAGAATTCTAACAAATGGCAGGAATGAAAAGATTGGTTTTGTTTTCAAGAAAGTAGCTATGGTACCTTCCTTGCTTCGTTGTTGGCTTTTTTTTTTTGTTCTACTTGCTTCAGTTAACTCATGGCCTCCTAAGGTTTTACGGAGTAATGGAAAATCCACTTCCGTGGTTCATCATTTAACGTGCTTTTCGGTATTGCTTGGGTTTCTTTTTTTCCTTTTTTTTTTTCTTTTTTTCCCCCCCTGTAATGATTTTATTCTGTGTTAGACACATAGGGCAGCTGCTTCGAGTGTTGCTAAATGTAAAATAATCTGACACTTTCCCTACAAATCACTGGTAAGCCATATAGTAGCTTAGCTGGATTTTTAAATATTCAAGAGTTGAATATATAACTAGTGAAGGGTGATGGTGGGTATTGTTTATCCACAAGCTGGGGACAGAACAGGCTTCTTTGCACTGCTTCATCAATCGACCTCAACTGTGATTTTCTAGTCAGCAAATGAGTGCTTCATTTTCAGTGTCTGTGTTGAGCTAAACAAGAGCTGTGCTAAAAATTACTAAACCACCATCTGATCTATAGTTCCAGCAGTAGAAGATTAGCATGTGAGCCACTGAGCCACCTTCCCTCACTCCTGCCAGAAAAAGAAACGTGTGAAAGGTGTTTGTCACCAACTTCCACTTAGGGGATTCAACTGAAAATCTCCCTCTGCTGTCTGTTGAGTAACGGCCCAAACAAAAAATAATTGGTTTTTGGCCCAATTCTGCCTCATTTGAAGCCAGTGACATCTTGTTCTTTTGACATCTTTTGTGCAACTCCACGTTTATTGAGGGTGATCTGGTGGAGTGATTTACTCAGTAAGGAGTTGAGAGCTTTTGGCACTTCTCAGGTATCACTCAGGGTCTCATGGGTTCCAACTTTAAAGGAGCACATGGCATTAACACCTCTCAGAGTCAGGGTGGTGCATTGCAGTAAAGCTGCAATACAGACTTTGGGCTTGGTCCAGAGCTAGTAAAGTATTTCTGCTTGTGTAGGTGTGTGAATGGTGCTGCTGTTTTGACCCACTTCTTATCTAATGATAAGAAATCTCATGTAATGTTAGGACTTTTTGATGGACACTCAAGTGACTAAGTGCTTTAAATGAAGCATGTCTTTAATTACTGAACTGAAAACACATTCAATTATTTTAGACTTGATTTCAGTGACTTATCTGTTTCCTTATTAGCACACCAACAGATCTGTACCCCAGAACTGATAACTAAGATGTGGAGATGCACAGGGTCCTACTAAATATCCCAAGACAGGCAGGTGCCAGGTCCAAACATACCTCATTGCATGATAGAATTTTTCTTTGGGAAGCAGCAAGGTGCATATAATGCACATTCAATGCTGGTCATTTATCCCTCTGTTGTCATCTTCACAAGAAAAAATGGTTGCAAAAGGGATGCAATGACTGTTTTCACACCTCTTTTTAGCACACCTAGGCTTCTCTGCACCCACCAAACCAGTGTGCATGGATAATATTCCCATTAGAGCTGATTTGGGAGACTGAGACCTTGCCCTGTCTCTGCAGAGGGGATGGGAGAGCAACCCACGCTGCCTGGGCTGCACAAGTCAAGATGGCATCGAGCACGGGCAGGCACAGCCAGATTGCTGTTGCAGGCGCCGTTATTTCCTTTTGTTGTATAACAAGGCATGAGTGATATTGGTTGGGGTGCTCGCAAGCCAAGAAAAAAGAAGGCCAATTTTTCATGAGGAAATTGAAGTGCTGATGCAGAACTAACCCTCACGGTTTGTTGTTATTTAATGAAGAAGCAGTGAGTGGGGGATTTTGGCAAAACTTGGTGTGTAAGCATAACAATTGTAATGACATTATTTAGCGCACAATGGAGTAACAAAGGCACTTAAACGCTACGATTAAGGACTGTGTTAAGATTCTCGAATAGCAAGTGAAAGCAAAAAATGTGACTGTGTTATTCTCAAACCCCATATAGAAATATATTCACTTCATTCCTTTTTTTTCTGCAGCAGATCCCTAGAATGGCTTCAACAAAATCACTGGAATTAGCTCCTTTTGATGATATTCTGCATTAGAGTCTCTGGACATTGTTATCAACTTCAGCTTTTTACCTATCTTTCTTTATTGTTAAGCAATGGGAAATGTATATATTACAGTAAAAATGCTTATGTTCATTTCCCATTTATTTTTCTGAGAACAGTGTCAGATTCCGAAGGCCTGCACAATGTACAGAAGATATATATGCCTATGAAATAGCAGGATAATATTGAGAAAGCTGAGCCTTGAGAGTAATTTGCCATAAATTATTTTACCTGGTGTTATAACAACTTCTTAATCTAAAGGATTTTCTGGACTTGCAGTATTTTTACAAGGAACTCTGTTTTATAAGAGAAAAGGAAAAGGGTCAGTTACTATATTGTAGCTTTCCTTTAATTTTTCATAGGTTTTGAAATATGATTCTAAATACAATTACTACTACACTGGGTGAGCCCAAACCATCTTGTCTTTGGGAGAGGAGAGGTGTACCACGTTTTTGCTGAACCCATCACCATTTCCTGACTGCCATGAGAGCAGCACTTTGCTTCTGCAGACCATGATTAGAGAATGGGAGACCCAAGAAAGCTCCAAAACGCTGTGTGGGATTACACCAGTCTAGTCAGCGAGCCCTGGTGCCAAGGGTGTAATGCAATATTATAACCATCTGTTGTCAAAGGCCGTTATCCCAGTGGCTCCTGGACACCACTCACTCTCCTCATCATGGCAGCAGCATGTCACCATGGTATCTGGATGACAAACAGGACATGGAGCACGAGGGGGAGGTGGCAAAAGAGCAAGTAACACAAAAAGGTTCTTGGATTGTGGAGACCTTCTCCACTTCTAGGCTGTTTGCTGCTCAGTACAGAGACAGTTTCCATTACAGCCTCCATATAACTGAGGGGAGCATGTTCCAAGGCTGTAACCTCCCTGGACTGCCAGAGACTGGTAAGAGTTGGCCAACTCTCGTGGTTTTAGTGTGATATTCACCTTATTTGGTGACTGAAAGTTTCTCATGATCACCGCTATCAATTTGTTTTATTCTTATTTTACATTTATCCACGGTGCTTGTAATACTTAGGGTCTTTTTATCAGTAGGACTGAGGTTTTTAGAGCTACAATTTTTCTTTAACTCCTATATGCAGAAATATGAAGCTGATCCTTATGGAGACATCCTCCATCTGCCTCTTTTCCATTAATTGCAATGTGTTGGAAATGATAGCACGTTCAGGGATGAAAGCAATTCCAATTGCTAAGAAATAGGTCAGAAATCAGGTAAAGAAATATGAAGTGTAAGATTGAAATCAAGTTTGACAAGGAAGTCTGAAGATAAAAAAATGTGGTGGAACTGGGAGCAAATAATATCCTGTGGCCTGTGAGGAACAGGAAGGGAAAAGGTGCTCCAAGACACTGAATAAGAACTGGAGAACAGGAACTGAACAGGAGTTATAGGAGACTTTGGTGACAAGGTGGGCCCGTGGCTGTGGGATAGAGAGGGGGGGTCTGCAGCAGAATGCCGTTGGGAATGGTAACTCACAGTATCCCCTGAGACAGCAGGAGGTAAAGTGGGACTTGCAACATTAGCCAATAGAGATGAATTTTAGGCTTGAAATGATAAGGCACAGATCATATTTATTAAAAGATAGCAGCTAATGATTTTTTCATGTCATATATGAATTCATTTTTTAGGGGAGGGAAGAGGTTTAAAGGATAAAATAGTTTCAAACACTGAATAGATCAATAAATATGGATGCTTCAAATACTGGTAATGTCTTAATGTCTGAGCATTTCTCCATCTGTAGAGCTTTTGACTTTAAGCTGGTAAATAACATGGATTCCAGCCACTCTGACCACTTCCTGTGGGGATAATCTGCAGGTCAATAAAGAGATAAAGTTATTGTCTTTATTGGTTCCTTTTTATGCAGAATTAAAGATTAAGCTGGACACAATATTTGATGAGGGCAGGAGTAAGCAAGGCCATACACAAGCAATGTCACTCCTGTGTTAACAGGAGTGCAGCACTTACCAAGAGAGGAAATTGAGAGGGGGAGAAGGGTTACCTTTTTTTTCTTCCCAATCTACCTTCTCTGCTACCAATATAAACTTTGTTGTAGCCTCCACGAACTTCTACGTGACTTCACTGTTGTCCTTGGTTGTGACTGGGAGAAATACTGAGAGAAGATGTGAAATGAGGAAAGAACTGCCAAGCCATGTAGTAACTCCAGTCCTGCCATATTGTATGAATGTGAAGAGTGACATACCTGGGTTTGATGTTTTTTTTTTTAAATATTAATATTATGTGAATATTAGGAGACACCAATGAGGCCAAGTAACTTGGGTAGACCAAACTCATCCAGAAGGAGAGTGATCTTACAAGGTGGGACAAGAAGAGCTTTTAGGAAAAGAGATGTTCTTGGGTGGGCTATTTGGATTGAAGAAGCAGAGGAGATCATGCAGAAAGTAGATACATTGAGCCATCCAAAGGCAAATGAGCTGAGGAAGATAAAATTTCCAGAACTGTCAGAGGGACAAAGCATATGCCCATCAGAGAAGACAGAGAGAAGGGAGAAATCTGCAGAAATTACTTGGAAGAGGCAGAGAGTAGAAGGAAGGGAGAGCAATGAAAAGCCAGAGAGAAGAAAGAGCAAAGGAGAGTCTCAGAAAGTGGTTAGATGTGGGGAAGGATCCAAGGGAGGGGAGGTATTGGAGATTCAGTAGACAAAGTTATGGGAAAATGGCAATATCTGATGGAATAAAAAGTCTTGTGACTAAAACATTAGACCTAAATTCCTGTAGCCCTGTTAAATGAGTCATTAAATGGTTGTCACACAGTACACCTTGAAGTGGTTGCACTTGTCATGTCTTTCTCACCTAAACAGATTCCAGCCTTTTTTCCTTCCTTTTTCCGGTGTTTCCGGATTTCCCTGGAAAAGAGATATTACTATCTGTGACTAGGGAAAAGGCTATGCCAGTAGTCATCGCAACACTTATCTGCTTTGACATCCCCCTGATGAATAAGTTGTCCCTTTGACAGTTCTTATCAGTTGGGGCTACTTGTGAAGGCCACTTTTTGAAATTCCAGCTATGGAGCATCAAGCTGTTGCCCAGGGCGAGGTGTTGTGAGCAGGAAAATTCTGAGATCTTGCATTCAAGTCTTCAGTTTCTAAAAGGCATCACTTCAAGGTGATGATTATATTTTTTAAAAGGGGAATATTTCTGAAAAGTAGTGATTTTGGAGTTATTCTGTCATGTCAACTAACCTCAGCAAAGAGCAGTCTGCTGTCTCCAGGACAGCTTGAAAGGGTCTCTCATGAGTAGTCAGAACTATGTTCCTTGTCAGATACCAGAACTGACACCTCCAAGGCATGCAGGAAGGTATATTTAATAATTTTTTTTTTTTTCCATTTGATCTTTGGGTTGGTTTGGTTTTTTTTGTTTGTTTGTTTGCTTGTGGTTTTTTTTGTGTTCGTAATCCTGAAACGCTCACTTGAGAAGCTCTGACAGGTCTGGAACAAAATTAAGAAATGCTGCTCTCCAATCCTCATTCCAACAAACACCTGTTAAAAGAAAATAAATCGAGTCATATGCCAGCATTCTCCATTTGTTTCACATGTTCAGCTTCAGGTAATCCATGTAGATATATTCTTCCACCTGCTTCCAGACCTCATCTTTCTGCATTTTAGCATTTCCCACATTTCCCATTCTAGAATCATCTCCTCCCTCCTTCCCCATAACAAATGAAAACAAGAAACTGTTGAGTAGAATTGAAATGTGAAGGGAAAAAACCTCCATGCTTTCATTCTCTTATTGAAATATTTTCCATTTCCTAAAGACTCTCTAGATTTCCTTTGGTGTACATTCTTTCAGGATTTTTTTCCATTCAGTATATTAACTTTGTTTTTTTCACGTGATCATTATTTTTACCAGCATGTGTAACACACATTTCCCACTTTATGATGGCTGTAAATACAAATGCAGAAATTACACACTCAGACAAATTAAGAGAAATAAACCCTAGCAGGTCCTGAACCAGCCAGCAATCATTCCTACGTATCGTCTATTATAGCCCCGTGTACCCACAGTACATTTCCACATCACACAGGTGGAAGTGTGAAGCTGAGGCTCATTTAACAGTATGAATTTTCCCAATGTATCACAATTACAGGAACACCTGTGCTTCATAACTTTCTGTTGATCCACTGTGAAAATTCACAGTGTGTTTAGTAACCGAACCATCAATATGCTTTGACTCCTACAGCGTGTGGATTGGGATGGCCATTTTAGTTCCTCCTTTAAAGAAAAAAAAAACCAACTACCCCCCCACACCACTACCCCCCCCAAACCCTGAACAAACCAAAAAATGACAGAAAATTTAGCTGGTGTTTGTGTTGTGGGCTGTGCTCACTCTTCCCCACCGTGGCAGATCTTTATCGTGGAAGATCTTCAGTCTGCCCTCACTGAAGTTTGGCAGACCCCAGTCTGGGAAACTCAATACCTTTCATTTTTTTGGCTTCCTTTCATTATCTGAGCAAGGCATCAAGACCAGTTTGTGTTCATGACTCGTTGCTTTCTTGAATGTGTGTCAAGTTCACTGTCATGTAAGTCGAGCACCTTTAGCACGCTCTGTGTGGCTCTGCTAGACTGTCCTGCAGAGCCGCCCCAACCCTGTGCCAAGGGATTGTCTTGGCCCGTTCGTGGCATGGTTTGTGCCCACTCAGTCTACTTAGCTTGGCTTGGCTAATTTCTACCAGCCCACCTAAGTTTCCTTGATAGGAAAAATTAATAATGTGAGACAAGGCTATTGTTTTATCCAATCTACTGAGCTACTGTTATGGTATAACAACGTATGAGGTACTGCTTGAGTAGAAGCGTTTTGGTGAAAAGTTCTTCATGGCTCTCTACCCAATATAATCCCAACTATTGTCCTAATTTCTATTTTATTCTGTTATATAAAAGACTATAATTTGCTTTTTTGTGGTACTTTGGCTCAGAAGGGAGTCTGAGGCTTGAGAAGCAGTTCTCCATCGTAATATGACCCAACACTGGAGGAGGATATTTTTGGTGATGCAGAGATGCTGCTGAATGGTTTAAACTGTTGTGGAGACATGCAGACAATTGCAGGTGTAACAAGAGCTGAAACCATTATTAGTTAAAATTTTTACCTGGGGAGGTGGAGGTGAAAAATTTCTGCTCGGTGCTTTGAGTGTAGGAGAGGAATGGACTTTGTGATGACATTTAACTGATCTTTGCATCATCTGGGCAATGAACCAAAGTCCTTGTCCTTCAGTTACCACAACAAGAGGTTGGCTGAAGATGGCCGTGTCTCCTGTCTCACACACATAGACAGATTTCCTGTCCCTGGAAAACAGACTCTCTGGAGAAGGAAGAAGATGAAATCATATTTGGTTCTTGTCCCACAGTGGAGCTGGGATGTGTCTAGGAGACCAAAGCCTTGGACATGATCTCAAGCCACCCAGTTTAAAGATAACCTAGATTAATGTCATCAGCTTTTAACGAGAATTGGGGTTTTGTGTCTTCTGTGATGTGTCACTCTTGTAAACAAATCTTAGCTTTAAGTGTCAATTGAAAGTTTGTGATATTGGGTGGAAAAACCCAGCCTTGAGAGATGTCACATTTATATTTCCGTCCTCTTTGTAAATTGTTATGAGTCTTTGTGCCATAGCTCCACTTTCCTTGCTGTTTCTTCCAGATAGAAACCCATTTTCCATTTGAAAATTCCAATAATATACTTCTCTAATGAGCTGAACTCTACCTTTCCTGCCTTAGTCTCAATGAGGTTTCCATCATGATCGAGACTGTGGCCTCCTGAGTTATTTTCCTGAATCCTTGCTGGATACTCCATGTGTAGTTCTGTCCTTGAATGAACTTGGAGAGGGAAGTGCCCCTATTTTCCCTTCTCTGTGAGGTAGAATAATATATATGCTGTGTCACAGGTGTGTAGACGGGTCTGCAAATTAATGTGTGCTGAGGTCCTTGGATCAAATTTTATATAAGTGAAAAATAGTTGAAAGTCATTTTTGGTGTCCCAGTGGGTCTGACATTCTTTTCTGCTCCCAGAAAGAGATTTTCTGTCTGCAAATCTCATGTTTCCAGAATTAGATTAGTAGTGTCAGATGTGCATTCTTGGGGCCTTCTGACCCAGATTAACCCTGGAGCACAAAAATTTGCTCATGTAATTGCAGGACCAGAGCAAAATATACCCACCATGGTCTACCACTGAATATGGGAGGCTTTTGTATAGCAGACTGAAGAGAGGACGTTGAATGTATCTGTAAGGTAAATGTGGATGGACTGTGTGCTGCAAGGATAGATGCTGTGGCCAGGGTCAGGAAAAATAATTAGAATTCAGGGTAAATTCACTGATCTGATCAGAGAGATTTGTGGGGAAAAAACCACTTTTTTTAGAATAAAAAGACCTTTCAGTGACGGCACAGGATGATAAGGGAAACTCAAGTAAGAAGGGATGTAATAAATATATAAAAGGTATTTTATGACATGACTGTCCACTTCCTAAATTGCTAGTGGAAGAAGACAGGGAAGCCTAAAAATGAGGATGAGGAGGCATCCCATGCCTGATCCATGATCAGGTCTGCTGGAGCTAAAAGCTGTGAAGAATTGTCCGTGTTTGGACCAGTGGTTATAGAAAAACCTGAGGCAGTGGTGGAAGGCAGATTGCAAAACCTGAAAGAAATAATTTCTGATGAGATGTTCAAGAGCAAATACAGTAAAAAATGTGTCTCGTAGGTATACTTGTTATGTTCTTGCCATCTGGAAATAATAATATGCATCTTCACAAGAGAGGTTTGGAGATATGGCTTTGTTGATTTCTTTCTTACCAAGGGTGGAGTTGTTTCTGAGATCAGGGACTATTTCACTGCTGTGAAATATCTATTTCTGTAAATATGTTTACTTTGCTAAATAATCAGAACTGAATCCCAGCAATAAATCACTGTTCTAATTTAATATTTGAACTAAAATTCAGTTTATAAAGCCTTGGAGTCGAAGCTGCAGCTGAACACTCAGGCAGGATGGTGAACAGTTGGTTTCAGCAGCAATTTAATTCGTGTCAAAGGAAGCTGAACCTGAGTGTGATGTGGAATCTGGCTGCTGTTTCATGACTGGTTGCTTGTTCATGAATGCACTCATGTTACTACATGTACAAAAAAAAAAGAAGGAAAGAAAGCAAAACAGGAGAACACTTAACGTTCCTAAAGTAGTTTCCTCAAATTTCTCTGCAAACAATGTAAAATAACAACCTAATAATTTTGTATCTTAATCATGTTCAGTAAAGAAGTCCTTTAGATAATTGGCACTGCCTCTGTACTAGGCCAAACTTTCTTTTAAGTTACAAATACTCACAAAAGGTTTACATTATAAGGAGCTGCTTTGGAGATGTGCAGATTTAGTTTGTAAGTACAAAGTGAACATGCAAATTGCCTTATCTTGTGGGATTCACAAACAACCATCATTCAGATTGATTTAATACATAGCTTTTTATCTTTAAAAGTGTTAATTAGAAAATAGGGACAGTTCTCTGAGCACTTAAGAGTAATAAATAGATCAAAACAGCATCCATGCTTCTGTGATGGAACTTCTGAAGACTTTATAAAGGGATTAAACCAATTGTCAAAAAGACCACAGTATACATATTTAATAGTGCTACCAAGCTACAATTACATTTTTAGGACTCTATTTGCTAAGCTTTTAAACACTCATTATACCAAAAAAAAAAAAAAAAAAAAAAAGAAAAAAAAGAGAGAGAGGGGAAAAATAGGGATTTTCAGAACTTTATCACATAACTTGAGATTACTGTGGCAGTAAGCTCTGCTCCAGGTCTGGAGTGACACAGCTGTATTCAAGACACTCTGGTTTTCATTTAACACCACAAGTTGTTCAACTGTGTGAGAAAAAGACCTCGTGTGGTTTGGTTGTCTGATTTTTCTCCACTGCAGCAGCGTGTGCAGGCAGAGGGGACATGCCCACTGTGGGCACTTGATGGATATCCTTGACCTACTGTGAGTTAAAGCTCACTTTTTTTCAGATTTAGAGATCTGTGTGGATTTAGTTGCAACAGTAGTGTTCATGTAACCAATATTTTCCTTTCCTTCCAACAGTATGTTTGTTCTGTATATTTATTTGTATATATTGCTATATATTTCTATATATTCTTGCCCAACAAGCTCACACTGAATGAAATCAAAACCACCAGCAATAATGAGTTGCAGTCTGATTATTTATCAAGTAAAATTGGGGGAACTGCAACTTGTCAAGCAAAAAAAAAAGAAAGAAACCAGATCTCATAAATAATGAGAGAAACAGGTAAGATCTTGAAATGTTCTTGGGGAACAGTGTGAAGGACTAGAGGAAGAATTAACTTCAGCACCCAGGGTCATCCACTTCTGCGACTCTTGCCTAAAATATGGGCCTTGAGGGGCTTTCATGGATTCAGTGGGGCCAGACTTTCACCCCGTGAGAGAACAGCTGTAATACTCCTTTTCCTACTGCAATTTCCAAGTCATACCTATCAGCAGCATATAAAGTGCATTAGAGCAATAAGATTAAACCCCCTCTTTTTTCTCTCCAGCCTAAGTAATGTTTTTGAATGTCCAGGATTTCTTTTTGCTGCTTAATTCAATATATCTACATGCAGATACCCATGCACAGTGGCTTCACCGAGTTGCTGTTATTTGCATGAACCACATAATAAAACGCTTATAACATCTACATGTTTATGGGGACAACTTCAGAGAGCAGAAAGTCTTGTGATCAATGCAGATGGAGAGATTCTCCATCTCCTATTTGCCATTTTAAAACTTACAATCTACTAATACCACGTCAAGAAAACAGAATGATCCTTTATATTTTAATGCAAACATCTAAATATCTACAATTTGGAGAGAAGTTGCAAATATATTCTGATAGCAATTAGGAAAATAGTTTATTTCCCATATTTTAAAGAGTATCTAGCATTTTTATAGAAAGTTGCATGCGTTTGGAGACTATTGTTGCGTTTAAAGCATTTAATATTTTATCAGGATGAAATATACATTTACCTTCTATTACTTGGGAAGTGGTAGAAAGGGAAATGCTGGTTAGCAGTACTTAGAGGAGCTCTGGAAAGCCTCTGGGAAGGAGACTTCACAGCCTCTCTGGGCTCCTGTTTCAGTACTGCATTACTCTCCTCATGACAAAGAATTTCCTGATGTCTGATCTCTACCTCCCCAGTCACAATTTGTGGCCAGTGCCCCTTGTTCTGTTTGCTGCCTCTACAGAGAAGAGTTTGCTCCATCATCCTTGGGAGCAGTGGTTTGAGCTATGATTGGATTTTCCCCTAGTGTCTTCTTCCACATGTGAAATGGGCCCATCATCTCCGAGATCTCCTTTTTGATCCTCTTCTCCAGGCATCTGATGACCTTAGTCACCTCTTTTGGACCTTCTCCTATTTCTCTCTGTCTGTGGCATGCACCAGAGTGACCTCACCATCCTGAGCAGAGGGGGATGAGAACCTCCCTCTACCTTCTACTGTGCTCCTTCCCACGTAGATCACTACGTGGTTTGCCCAGGGGCTCCTCCTGCGAAATGAGGAGGAAGGTGAGAAGGTAGAGTGGGATTTCTTCATTAACTTTGTTTATTTCCTGCATCATTGTGGCCCTGGGGGAACCCTGGAGTGGGTAAGCACTGGTGGTGCTGGGTGCTGTACAAGCACAGAAGAAGAAGTCAGTTGCTGCTGTGAAGAGCTCAGTCTGCACATGTCACAGGAGGTAACAGATGGCACAGGCTGACGAGATAGTATGAGAAGAAATGAGACAATATTTATAAACATGATAGACAGCAATCTCAGTACACTGAGTAGCCAAGACATTGTCAAGGTTTTTTTTTTCAGGCATCACAGGAGGGGTTTTGGAGCTGAGCTGAGCAGAGAAGTGGTTTTGCAGCTGCTTGCAGGAAGATACTCCCAGATATGAGAGAGGGCATGGAGGTGCCCAAAATAATGCAGAGATTTCATTCAAATTTCAGTAATAAAGGTAGATCTTGATAAAGCTCTGATTTGGATTGAGGATGGTGGGAGGTTGGGTTCAGGAAACCAACAGGTCCCTCCAGGTCCAATATCAGACTATTTCAAGGGACTTTTTGTGGCTATTTTTGAGACTGTGGACAAAAGGGACCAGGAGAGAGGAAACATCATGGAGCAGTAGTTCCTTATTCAGAATCAACTACAGTAGCACTCATGCCCTGGGCTTTCTCACAATTCTGCAGCAGGGTCCACCCCTTCTGGACAGAGTTTTTATCACCATCTCTGTCTTGTCAACTGTACAACACGTTGGTACTTTCACCCGTGTAAAAACACAATGTCTGTTGTACAGTGCTGTGTGTGGTTGTGTTAAATGGGGTGGATTAGCTTGTGAAAACCTGTATCCTAATTCTGATGTAAATGTAAATGTGTACTGGGTATTATGTAGCTCTGGCTTTGAAGCTCTCTAATGTTTATTTCAAAGTAATAATAGCCTCAATAATGTTCAAAGAGCTGTTTGACTTGGATGTAAAATATATATTACATAAACTAGTTTTGCAGTCATCAGTATATCTAACTTTTTTCAACTGTTATGTCTGGAGTTCATTTTCTTGAGCTTTCTTTATCTCGGCTCCTGATCATTACTTTCTTTGCCAACCTGAAGCTTTGTTTTCTTTCACATTTGTTGCCTCCATTCACTGTACTGAAATGGAAGTAAAATTTCTGCCCTAACCCTTCATTTTTTCTTTTCTTGGAGAAAGAAAAAAGGGAAAATTCAGATAAAAGCAGAAAGATGGTGGGGAAAAAAGGTCTTTTTCAGGTATAAATTAGTGTTCCTGACTTAGCAAGTTACGTTTCTGTCACATCAATATGAAGTAACGTGAGCTAGGATGATGTATCAGAAGCTGAAAATGACTCATGAAAATAGAAATGCTGGAAAACTATCTATCTGCACATTCATAACATTAACCTTTGTAGCACAAATTCCAGCTTCCACGAGGTCTGTTTTTAATAAGATGAATCAATTCCATCCCACTTCTAAGGGCAGAAGTTGCTTGTTCGTATTACTAGTCAACAACTCAACACCATTTTCACTAACACTGCAGAAGGAGAGAAACCTAGCACATTCTAATGAAAAGTGAACAATTGTTTGGAAACTTGATAATGTGCTATAATGCATTAGCTGAAGAGTGGGCAGAAGCTGTGTTAAGAGAATTGACCTTTACATGCAATACCTTTTGAGAGATAGGGAGGAAGAAATACATCACTAACTAAGTGGAACAAGAAGCAGTAGAGAAAAAGGTGGGATAGGAATTTTTTGACAACAAGACAGGATTAAATTAGTTCTGGTAAGTTTTCAGATAAGAAACACCTACCTCTGGAAGCATTTTATAACCAGATCATTAAGCAATCCTCCCATGATAGCTACTTCATATAATGGTGTTTTATTGCTCTGCATTTGTCTAAGTATCAGAATGCCAGTAATGTTTCACAGTTACATAATGCTTTTTTGCTTTTAATCTCACAATAAATAAAAGGTGGGTGAATATTACAGGACTTTCCACTGACTTCAGAGGGCTTTGAGTTTCCAATCACTTCTTTTCACAAATCTCCTTTATTCCTTTGCCCTTGTCTTCAGATGCTTTGTCCACCCTTAAACCAGTCAGAACAAATGACATCATAGTTAGCAAAGACCAGTGAATAACACTAAGTGATAGCTAAATTCATCAATAAACCTTTATAAGCTCCTCTGTCACCCAGGAAACTGGGCAGTAGGTGACTCAGGTAATTTCAGAACTGGAGGTTTGTTTAATTGATGTAACTGCAGAAATGAGTATTATAATTGTGACCCATGGCTTGTTAACTTTTATATTCAATTCAGTTTAATATATAAAATCCACTTATTTTCGGTTTCCAGTTTATCACGTGTTCTTGCATCAGAAATGGATTTCCTGTGTTGTTGCCGTGGTTGGGGGAGCCTGATGCTGTTGATGGTCAGGTGGTTTGCACTGGGAATGGAGGGTATGTCTGACCTTGGCTTGAACTTCCTTCCCTAATGTCACATGCACAGTCTTGAATGGTAGTGGTGTTTCCAGAAGTGGAGTAGAGGGAGAACACTCATGGGAACCAGTTGAGTCACAACTCAAGAGTTGATAGCTGAGGTGTGATCAGAAGTAGCTCCACAAGAATGCTGGAATAGCAGGATAGCTCTTCCCTTGTTCTTAAGTCCACTGGGATTTGAAGATGCAACTGGGATGTATCATTGTCTTAGCTGAGGGTTTAGCAGTGTGTGGTTGAAAAAGTCAAGAAGTCAGGAAACAAATAGTTGGGAATGTTGATATCCACTTTATTGTTTGTAAGCTTTGGAGTTAATATCAAGAAAAATAAGTGTGCCATTTCACCCTACAATCTGCCAGGCCTCTCCTTTTTTTCAAGATGATGAAGACAGTCCTTTTTCATATCTAGACCACTTGCAGGGTCTGCAGTTCAATGCTTTTAGGAGAAGTGAAGTTTTTAATTTATAATCCTTCTGCAAGCTTCTGCAGCAAATTCCAGGGTTACAGAACTACAGAATTCACAGGGGCCCACACAGTTTTAGGTCACTTAGTTCAGGAAGCATTTAAATCTCCACTGAGTGTGGAAAGCCAGATCCAGTTACATTTCATGATGCCTCTGTGTCTGATTTTTGGTTCCACGAGTTCTTCCTGCACGGGTGAATATGACTTTTTTTGGGTCCACTCAAACCTGAAACTCAGGGAACGTGAACTCAAAAGCAAAAGAAATTGTGTGATCCTCTCTAAAGTGAAACCACTGCTGAGTGCCTGTGGCCAGAACAGCCTTCTCCTTCCAGTTCACCAAGGACAACCTGTCCTAGTGCCATGCCAACATTCCTTGCTTCCCATCTCATCTCTTGGGTAAGCCCCATAAACAGTGACCTTGTGACTAAATGCCTGCCAGATCTTCTTTCTGGCAAAAACAGCTGCTACTCTTGGCACATTCAAATGCCTGTTCAAATTTTAGGAAGTCCTCTATGAGATGTTTATTTTATTTTACTTTAACAGTGGAAAAGTATTTCTCTAATAAGGAGAAAGACTGTGGACTATGGAATTGCAAAATATGACTGGAGACACTGGTGGGAATGAGGTGCTTTTACAGCACGGGTTGTCATTCTGCATGCCTTCCTGAGCGGTGATATTTTCTTTTAAAAGATAAATGCCATCATTCATGTCACCTGGAATTAATTCGTTATACTTAAAAATTCACTTGGAAATTAAAGGCAATATTTCTGTAAAGCTCTGTATTTACACCAGCCTTTTGGCTCCCAGCTTATGTCTTCAAGGTCTGGAAGTATTAGGGGTCAAATATGAAAGTATGTATTTAGATTACTTAATATTGTACACGGGCAATTAGTAGCATTTTCAAAAGGGTTGATGCAGCTGTAATACAAAAATGACAAAAGAGCAGTTCCACAGACTGTGAAAAAAAATTAGGACAAGAAAGTTTATTTAAGAACTAATGTCCAACCTTACATTTTTTTAAAGATTTTTTTTTTTTTTTACATATTTGAATGTTCGAGTTTTTTGTTTTGTTTCTAGGTGGGTGTTTGAAGAATAGAGACAATTGTTGAGAAATGTTATGACTTTGGTGCGGGCCAGCAATGGACATGCCTTTGGTATTAATATTATTTAACATAATGTAATTGCGTTAATGCTGGCTAAGTGTATTCCTGTTGAAAACTTGTATTGATTGTTAATAGTAGAGCTGCAGCCTTTTAACACCAACTGTTGATGCATTGTCTGTGGAAACTCAGAGTCTTAAGGGCAAGGGTAATTTATACTTGCCAGATCACTTAGAGAAAATTCCAAGTGCATTCAAATTTTCATAGTCAGAAATATAGAGGGTAATTAGGGATAGGCTCAATATTTGCCCATTTCTCTCTTCTAAATCACAAACTTGGAATGGTCTGGCTGGCTCAAGATTTTCTGATTGGAAGCAAATTATGAAGAGAAACTCAGTCCCCTCAAGCCATGACAAAACACTTTTTGGTCTCATAACTACTCAAGTTTGAGGAGGGAAAAAAACCCCCAAACTCCAAAGTCTCATACTGGTTCACAATCCCACAAAAGGTTCCCCAGCTGTGTTTCTAAGTCAATAAAGGGAAAGTTGCTTATGAAGAAGTCCTGTCAAATTTAGCAGAACGAAACCTATAGGACTGTGTTAATATTAATGATGTTCTGCTACTCTAAAATTACACAGAGATCTCACTGTATAAAAATTAACTGAGTTATCTCTCAGTTGCAGTTTTGCATCAGCCTGTAGAGCTCAGAAACAAAGTTCTGTCTTAAATCCTATGGGATAAGGAGAAAAAATGGAGAAAGCCTATGTTTGTTAATTTAACAGATTTTTTTATAAGAGCTTAGAAAAAATAAACAATAAAATATGCATATCATGTCAGTGAATAAAAATTAGGACAAGAAAGTTTATTTAAATAATTGATATTATTAAATATCAAACCGTATATATTATTTTTTAACATACTTGAATATTTGAGTGGTTTTTGTAGAACCGCTTAGATTCTTCAGCACCCAAGAAACTCTATGTACTTCTGTTGCCTCAGTGAAATAATTTGAAAGAGCAGTTTATGTGTGCCTTGCCTTGGATACTGTAAATTTGTAAGATTTTCCAGTAAAAACAGTGAAGGAAAAAGTAGAATTTCTGTAATGTCCTTGCGCTGCACACTGTGGTGCTGCTGTTTCTCTCACTCTTATCTGGCTTTATTCTGGGTGACCACTCTAAGATTCACCTCTGAACGTGTAGAATGATGGTTTATTTTTATGTTTGCTCTGGTTCCATTAATTTGTGGATTAGCCAAGGAGAAGAAGCAATTGCACTCCTACCCTCTTCAAGTGACATTTGGTTCCTTTTATTTTTCTTCATTTCCCTAATATTTGCTGTTCTTTATACATCCCTTCCCTTGCCTTTTCTTTTCTCATTTCTCAGCCTGCTCTTCTCTCCCAGGACTGCATTTTGACACCCTTAAGCAGTGAATTGGTCTTTGCTTACTGTAGTACTCACATCAATCTTGTGGCCGTGGCTCTGGCCCTTATTCCTCATTCCATAATAGTTTCCCTTCATCCCCCACCTCTTCTCTCTTATCTGTCTTGTAGGAGAATAATGTCTTTCAAAACTTTAGTGAGTGGGAATACCAGTGTCTGTGAATATTTATTTGCTGTATAAATACTCCAAAGCTTTTTCTTCATCATGGCCACCCACGTTGCTGCATGTTCCCAGAACATCTCATGTTGTTTTTCTGTGCAATTGAAACCTCACGTGTTTTGCTAATTTTGTAGAGTAAAGATATGCTCAGGTTGCTGACATTTTCATCTGCCTTTGGTAAAAATGGAAAAAGAAAGATCGAGTGTCCTCCTATGCCACCTAAAAGCAGAAGGACAGACACTCACTTCTTGAATGTTGAATTCTAATTTCTCTTGCCCAAATTCTGCAAATCTTGTGCAACCTCTGCATTAGCTACACTTTGCATAAGGGTGGAAGATGTTTATTCCCTGGAGCAACTCTGGCTTGCCATACATTTTGAGTGGAATATTTGAGAGGTCCTTCTTAGAGGATTTCCAGGAAGCAGCCTTGCTGATGGACTGCACCCCCCACTTAGGGACAGGATTTTTGAGCTTTCTCACTGTGTAGCCTTTCCATGTGGTGTAAATGGTCTGCAGTGAGGCTGAGAAATATACCAGTAACTTTATCTTCCTTGGCCTTACTCTGCAGAAGTGCATATGCACAAACTCCTCTTTAAGCACGTGAGGACTGGGAAATTCAGTGGGACTATTTGTAGGCTTAAAATTAAGCTCGCTATACTTAAGGGCTACAGTGATGCCTTACATCTGGCTTTCAGCCAGCATCCTGAATATTGCTCATTGATCCTATCACTGGAAACCAGCCACAAAAAATTATTCCAATTTTTTTTAATGGATTTCCTACAAAGACACTGGGAAACCCATTCAAAGTAACATTCAGTCATTTGACACTTTGGTGTCTGCTTTACACTAATGAACTCCTACGTTTAATTCGGTCTTGTCAGGACACAGTGTCTCCAGAAACCTGAAGTTTAATAGAGATGAAGCAATTTTATTGGTGTAACTGTGAGTAGGAAGTTATCATCAATCTCATCTTCTTCAAGCATAACTTACAAGGTCTTTCTAATCTGATCAGCTTTCTTGAACACAGTATGTTGATGACTTGCTTCAAGTCATTCATGTGGAGATATTATACCTACTACATATGATAAAACAATATAAGGCAGATCAACTGCTTATAATCTAATTAGTTTGGTCTTTTCATTTACAGTTATGCCCTGAGTACAGCTGTGCAAAATTCACATAATTTGTTTCACAGAATTTTACACATTTTTCTTTTTGTTTTGTTTAGCTTTATAACTCCAAGATTTCAGCTTCATTTGCAGCTTCAGTGAAATTGCCAGTCCCACCTCCAGAGCATATGAAATCAGATATAGAGTTTTTTCTAAATCTGAACTACTTTCAGGGAGTAAATGAAACCATTTAAAGTCAAATCTTACAGTAAATTCTTTGTTACAAGTTTTCATGAGAAAATGCCAAGTGGTTCCAGTTTCACTCCAGATGTTACAGGTACTTTTTTTTGCAAATGGATCTGAGTCAAAACTGTGGGATCAGAGTTTTTAATGAACAATCACAAGTCCAGTACTATCAATACATTACAGACTAAGAGAGACCTTTATTGATTCAAGTATTCCAGCCTCTGCTCAATTCATCTATGACACACCAGTTTGGTTTGTGTCCTTTTTTTTTTTCTTTCGCTTTAGGGATTTGAAAACATTAAAAATATTCATATATGTTTTGCAATTATTTTTACTTACATAGATCTTAGTACAAAAACCTATAAACGCATGACCACATTTTCAGCTTGAAATATGCAGACTGACTGTGGTGGACTCTAGAAAAGACATTCAGCTTTCTTCTGTTGATGTCCCTGGGAAAACATTTTGAATAAATTTTAAAAAAAATACCTATTTCTAAGATATTTTTTTTTTGAGGACTCCAAATGCACAAACCCATCTCAGTTGCTTTGGGTTTCCACAACCAAGTGGGTCTAGAAGAGAGAAGTATCAAATTTGGTCTGTTTGCACATAAGACAATGTCAAAATATACTTTGCATTATTTCTGAGCTAAATCTAATCCACTTCAATTGATTTGTTTAGTTTTAACATTGTTAAAACTAGAAAATGTCATTAATTTTTAGTAAATCTCTTTATATGTAAATGAGTGACTGGAAGACAGGGCCTGAATTTCTTTCTAGAGTACATGAAGGATGGATTTGTTCATCATGTTTCCATCTATCTTTGGCAGGGAATACTTTGGCTAAATTTAAAGGGTAATAAGAGGGTTGTAGCAGAATAAATTGTTTGACTTAGATTTCAGATCTGAAAGTAGGTATTTTACAACCCATGTATTTATATCTGATGCTTGAATAACATAGCTTGTATTACCCTTACCCTTCCTTGAAGTGAATGCTTTGAAAATAATATGCTGGCAAAATAATTTCCTTTTATTTTCCTTCCTTTTTACCCTGTCCTCTCTCTACTCTGTAGCTTCTTAGTATGTAACAGGCAGAACTAGAGTACTGCCAAGGCTTGCATAAACAATGTTTATTGCTTTTTACTTTAATTTCTCAGGAAAGCAGGAAGTATTTTTTAAAATAGATATTACGGTCAGTGGACGTGTTTTATTGGATAACACCAATATTAAGAAATAGAGATTTGAGACTCTCAAATTACAATGCCTTTACAGTTTTTTAATGTATTGGCACTGGTGGTGAGTTGCATTAACATTGTCAATATAATTTAAGATTTGTTGAATGCATACTTTAGCTGATAATATCAGAATAGGAATGTGTAAAATTTATTTACACTAACAATCCATTCAACCTTGTTGTTATTGCAAGGTATTGATTTGATTTCTGGAGCTCACCTGGATTGCTGGAAGGGCTCTACTTCTTCCCTTTTCCATGGCCTTAGCTATGTCCATAGTTTTAGGGTGAATCCTAACCCAGTAGTGGGCTGTCATTTATTCAGGTTTTATGTCCTACTTGTCTTTTCTGGCCGTAATTTGTTGAAGTCTTGCAGTTAGGCTGTATTTAACCTTTAATTCCACCTTTGTGAGCACTTTCTTTTGCCAATAAAAAGTTTCAGGAGGACAGATATTCCTAATAGGAAAACTTAATTATTCCCTCTGTACTTCAGAGGTCTCACTGACACCTGAGCTACACAGATTTCATATGTACTGTGTAAACTTCAACTCCCAATAAACAGGCTGTGATGCACTTCACAGGCTAGAAAGAGTAGGTTTTTGGGTATTATTAACATTATTATGGGTACAAGGACATATAAAGGAGAATATTTATATGTTAAAATTGCTTTTGTCCGTCTCTTTCCCTTTTGCTCCTTCCCTGTGTTTCACTGCCTGTTTTATTCCTGCCATTGAGTCTCACCAGGGTAAATTAATCATGTTGCTTTTAGTTTAAATAATAAAGGGCATCTCCTTATCCTCCCCTAGTACATTTGGTAGTGGATTAATTTAATGCTGTGGTTGCACTGAGTAAGCAATTTTGTTTTTCATATTGAGGTGCATGTGTGTGTATGAGAATATAATTCTAGAAGTTTTGGGATGCCTGGATTAGGACACAGCTGACTAATGGAAAGGTATTTGCTGTACAATACACTACCAAAATTCTGTGTATAATTCTATATTGGCAAACAATTTTGGAGTTTTGGGGAGGACTGCATAGTTCCCTGTTTGAAATGGGGAGGCACAGGCTGCAAGTTTTGGTTATCTGACCCTATTTCAGATGCTTTTGATTATATTTTGCAAGCAACTGCTCCAAATTCCTTTGAACTTCAGTACTGCCATGGACCAGGATGGGCCAAGGCTGGAACAATATTCAGGAATTGAAAAATTACAAACTAATGCAAAGTTTTTTTTTGGAAAAACAATATATATGCAGGCAGCCGGTGGGATTTTGCTGCACACATTGGGACCACTTTATTTGGCCTGAAGTACAGTATGGATTGAAATCAAAACTACTGTCCTTTGATTAACTCCCATACAGACCTTCTCATTTTGAAACCAAACGACTGCAGAGATGAGCCCTTAGACAAATGTTGACCCATTGTGTGGCTGTTTAACCCCCTCCCCCAAATTCACTGCTGCTTCATAGCTTCAATTCAGCAAATGGCTAATGAGATTGATAAAACGTGGAAACAGAGCTGTGGTATTTTAATCAGTCTCCAAAGCTGTTTATTGGGAGCATGCACTAGAACTGGAGAGACTGTTGATATTTTTAGAGCCAGTCAAAAACTGCAAGAAAAATGTCATGTCTATTTGCTCGGATTTTTAAATGAATTTATTTTGGCTGTACTTTCACTTCTTTTATATGCCATGGAGAGTCACAGATCCTGGCTGGCTCTGCAGCAAGTTAACCTATTCAGTAATTGTCATCTTGCCATAGGAACCTGTAAGCCAAGTAACAAGCCTTCACGTCTGCAGTTTATAAAGCTGCCTAAAATTGCAGAGTGCTAAAATAAACTCCCATGCTGAAGTTCATACCCTGTAACATACCTGCATCTGCTATGTAAACAGAATCCCTCTGCTTTTCCCGCTGGAAATCCAGCAGTTTTCATCCCACCTATCTACTTGGGTGGGAGCTTCCAACCAGAGCGGCACAGAATAGGCTGGTTTCTGGTTTGTGCATTCACTGGCTTGAATAAATGTGGAATGAAGGTGCTCAGCTTCATCCATGAGGATGTGTTTTTAACCATATGTGCCTGTTGCAAAGATGAGCTGAAGGAAAACTTTTCATCCTGTGCTGCTTGTCACAAGGTATCTGTAAATCCATGTTTCACCTCATTTCAAATCATGAAGAAAAGGAATATACTTTAATCATAGAAAGGCTAGGGTTGGGAGGGAACTTAAAGGAAACCTGTTTGTTAATTCCATTTTGTATGATTAGCATTGGAGCCACTAAATAAGTCACCTTTAGAACCAGTTGCCTTCAGACACCTGACAGGAGTCTGCACCTGAGGTTAGACACCCTTTTATTGCAATTCATCACAGTTTATTCACAATAATATGCAAGATTTAACTCAAAAGGAAGGGCTGGCGCAGTGACATGCCTCACCGTGCACTCAACTCCTAAGAAAGGAAGGTTTTGGCTGAACAATTCCAACAACCCCACAGCTGTGGACCATAAAGCCCCACCAAATCAGCAGCTGTGGAGATGTGTCCCCTGGATCCTGCCCTTGGCTGGAGTTAGTGATGTGAAAATGGTTCTATACTCAATAATGTCTCACACTGACATTTGTTGCTTTGGTTGTCACCTCATACTCTGTATCTCTCACCTTCAGTAGCAGAAAACAGTAATTTCTTTACAGTTAGTGAAACCTACTGAGGATAAAAAGAACTAAAATATTGTTACTCCTTCCTTTGCACTTTCAGAGACTCTTGATCAGAATTTTAGTGGTTGTTGGTTTGTAAGAGTTGATCTGTAGGGTTACAGAAGCTATTGTGTTACAAACTCATTTTTTAGAATTTAAGAAGTTAATTTTGAGTTCAGTGTGATTATATTCAAATGTGTGACCCAGTAAATAGTACTGGTCATTTCTTTCAAATATTCTTGAAAGTCCTTCAATTTCAGATCTCAAAAAGTGCTGTGGTAGTTCATTTTTTGTCATGAAGGTGGGTTAAGCTGAAATCTGTGAACTAGATTATTGTTCTGGATTACTGGGATATCACAAACCCTTTAAAGTGGTTTGAACGACATTGTTTGATGTTTCTTTTACAGAAATCAAATGTGTATTTGCACAGCTAGAATTGCAGTCAGGTAGTGAAATCACAGGTGTGTGCAGAACCCTTTAGTTATACTTTTTCCATGAATGCTGGGTCTGACAGTAAATATGTTCTATGATAGCTGTGCTGTGATTTGGCAGTGGTCAGTGCCGGGACGCTGAAGCCAGAAGAATCAACCAACTACAGTGGTCAAAAGAATAAGTTTGAACTTTTGAAGCTGGTGATAAACACAGAAAAAAAAAAAAAAAAGCCCACCAAACCAGCAACATGAAGCAATGGACTAAATAAATCATAAAATCACTTTGAAGGCAGGAAGATAATATAAAGTGGCTCTTTGCTGGGTGTTTTTCCTTTCAGTTTGGTTTTCCTTTGACTGACGCACTGTCCCTGAACACAGAGCTGAATCTGAAATGCTCATCAACCTTTAATGACATTTCTCATGTTTCTTCTGCTAAGATTCCCTATTCTGGAATATTTGCAGTTATGAAAAAGAATATATATTATACACATAAAACTTTGTACAAATGGAGACCATCTTCCAGTTTGAATTTGAGAAAAGTAGGAAGAGTGAGAACTTTTTCTATTCTTCATTATTCTTTCAGTGCTGCAATAGAGTCTTGATTTAAATAAGACAGAATTTGCCAGTGATTAACACGCAGTGGTGTTTCAGTTTAGTTTGGAGTGTTTTTCTGCACTTTTGCTGGGAAATATCTGTAGAAATGTCTGCCAAATGATAATTTTTATGGCTTCCTCTGTACATGTTACTCTTAAAAATTAAAAGAGGGAATAAAAACATTCACAGACAGGTTTTAAGAAGTGATGTAGAGAGACTTCTTTAGTGGGTGATGAAAAATGAGATGATTAAATAAAAATTGGGAGAATCTGATTTTAACGGTGTCCTGAATTTTTAATTCGAACGTACTTCATAAAAAGCATGGTTTCAAAGTTTTGCTGGTTAAATAAAAAGTAATGCGCTAAGAACCAAAGTTCCAAATGATAATGATGCAATTTTGAGTCCTTTTAATCTTCAAGTATATAAAAATGGAGGCTTTCAAATCGAGGTGTGCCTGGCTGTATGAAAATCCAATGCAAATAAGCCTTCACCCCTGTGGTACTTGAACTGTTTTCTCTTTGATAACCCAATTATTGTCTCAAGAGCTGTGTCAATTGCTCTAGCGATCTCTTCTTGAACAAATCACTCCCGTAACCTCAAGCACTTTCGATTTGATTCTGCCATTTTTTGACAGTTCAAAGCAATCAGAGGCGGCCTCACAAGGATTGAGATTGATTTTGTGTTCTTGCTTATCATGCTAATTCCCTGAAAATCAGTCTTTTCATCCTTCTGCCTGATTATTGCTGTTAGAAAGACTGAGAACTGCAGAAGATCAAACAGGGCAGTTATTGGTACTTGCTATTGTCCGGTGCCCGTACTCAAGTATGGCGACATGATATTCCCAAAGTATCCCAGAGCCACTGTATTGGTATCAATGCAAACAAAAAACTCGATAAAAAACAACATCCTCCCCAATGACCCTCCAAAACTAGTGATAAAAGTCGTAGCTAAATTTACACAAGAAAGGAAATATGACTTAAAAGTGGCCAATCCATCTTTATCTCATTGCAGCAACTCTTATGGTCTTTTTCTAAAAGATCTAAGTAGATGAGCTGCTCTTAATAACCCACAGAAACTGAAAAAATGGTATGAAACAAGAACCTATGAAATTCTGAGCACTGAGCTACTTGCTTTGGTATCTTTAATCCATCGCTAAGTGCGATGTTTATTTTAAAGTAGTTATAGAAAATTTGACATGCCACAAAAAAATGTACAGTGCTAGCAGTTCGTGTTATTGTCATGTCAGATTATTTCATGAGCACAATTATTGCCATGATGCAGGAGTAATGCATACCTGTGTGTGGTCTTGTGCAGCTTTTCACCCATGCTATGCCCAATCTCTTGCCATAGCTGAAGAAAGAAATTCGAGTGTAAGAAATTGTATCAGAACTCTGAGGAAGTCTTGGTCTTCAGCCCATATCGCCTCTGATTTGCTTTGCTGCAGATATTGTCCTGCTCTGAGTAGTTTCTCCTGGAATCATACTGGTGTAAATTGCTTACCAAAGGCTTCTGAGTGTGCAGCCATGGTTGGGAAAAAACAGAAGGAACTACTGCATCCAGCTTTAGCAACCACAGCATAAGAAGGATGTGGACTTGCTGGAGTGAGTCCAGAGGAAGCCCTGGAGATGCTTGAAGGGCTGCAGCACCTCTACTCTGGAGGCAGGCTGGGAGAGCTGGAGGTGTTCAACCTGGAAAAGAAAAGGCCCCAGGGAGACCTCAGAGCCCCTTCCAGTGCCTAAAGGGGCTTCAAGAGATCTGGAGAGGGACATGGGACAAAGGCCTGGAGTGTTGAGGGGGAATGGCTTCCCACTGCCAGAGGGCAGGGTTAGATGGGATATTAGGAAGAAATTCTTTGCTATGAGGGTGGTGAGGCCCTGGCACAGGTTGCCCAGAGAAACTGTGGCTGCCCCATCCCTGGAAGTGTCCAAGGCCAGGTTGGATGGGGCTCTGAGCAACCTGGTCAAGTCGAAGGTGTCCATGCCCATGGCAGGGTGTGGAACTGGATGGTCTTTAAGGTCCCTTCCAACCCAGACCATTCTATGATTCCATGAAGTAACTATTGCATCAGGGGCAGAGCATAGCAAGGGGTGCTGGAAGGAGAGTAGCCAAAATGTCTTGGAGTTGCTTCCTGGGAAGATGGTGCTGGGGTTGTGTAGCCTCTGTGATTTCTCTGGTGAGGATAAGTCATGTCTGTGTAGCCAGATAACAGGAACTGGTCCTGAAATGCTGAGAGATCACTTTGAAGATATGTAATGGCACTCTTTCTTCTTTATTATGCTTAAACTTATTAATCTAGATCTAGTGAAAGCTCATTCTTTGAACCAAAAATTCTATAGAAAGACAAGAGTTACTCATAACTTGGTCTAGGAAATATGGAACATTTAGGTTTTGCGTATATGGTAGTTATAATTTAAATCTAATTTTAAACAGGTGCATATAGTCCTTCAGGTTCTTTAGTCACAGGGTGTAGGTAACTGGGCAAGTTTGAAAATACATAATTTGTGTAGGAAGTCTACACATATCCAGTTGCAGTTGGTTGTCATCACTATACTTCTGAAAATTACCAATGATTTTTTTGGAAGAAGAGGTGGTTGGGGATTTTTTTTTCCCTCTCAATTTCTTCTCTCCTCTCCCTCTCCCCCTATTTTATTTTGACCTGTGGAAATCTGACTTGAAATAATCATCAGATAATACTGACAGAACAATCAATTTGGTTCTTAGAGACATAATTGTGAAAAAAACCCTTTTACTTTTCAAAATAGGTGCTGTACACTGCAGGGATGCTTGGTACCTCCTTCTACAGATGCCCACGATCTTTAAAAGAAGCATTTAGGTCTTGAAGTTATTTAAAGATTCCCAATTTTTTTACTTGTCTTTTAGACTTTATTTAGCTATGCAAGATATCACCGTATTCAGTATTTTTTATAATAAACATGCCTAGTCAAAGAAAGCATTAATGAAGCAATTCCCCAAATAAAACAGCCCATCATATCTGAGTTGCAGCAGAGAGAAAGTGTGGTCTTTGTAGTTTAATCAAGATCACAAGACTTGTTTTGAGCGTCTGTCATCTTTAATTTTACGGCACTTCATTTCAGAGTGGGACTGCCAGGGTCACATGCAATTAAAACACAGGCAAGATTTGTCTTGTGAAATCTTAACATAAAAAGTAATGTGTTACTCTATTTTAACTTTTCTACTGAACTCTGTGAACTCACTAATTACTTTTCCCCCTCTTGTCACCTTTTTGATATGACATGTATTTTATAAAGGAGATAGAAGTTTGGGATTTTTTTTTCTATCATGCATATGATTGAGGATAACAAAATTAAACCGGAGAAAAAAGGAAATGTATTTTTCAGAAATACATTTTTAGAAATATCTGAGCATTACTGCTTCAATTACAAAGGGACTGGAGGATCAAATTCGAGGAAATAACTATTAATCTGCTTAACTAGGGCAGGTAGAAGCGTAATAGCAGACCAGGGATTTTAGTGAGGCCAATCACACAGACTGGAGTTTATTCTCTTGAGAGGGGTGACAGGGGAAGGGTAAAGGGACTTTAAAGTGGTGGGCCCTGAGAAGCACGAAAAGCTGGTATCTGTGTAGCTTCTTTATAGCTTTAGCCCAGTTGTTGCATCGTAGTGATCAGTAAATTGCATGGACCCTTATTAACCTTATTGATAAGGAGCTTAGGGAAGTCCCATTCAGTCCAGAATATATTCTTCTTTTTGTTCTCCTGTCTGTCTCGGTTTGCAATCCCAGTCTCTTTGTACAGAAATCCTTTATGTTGCACCTCAAAATTCTGTGCAAGTACTCTGCTCATTTAACTTGGAGCAAGGGAACTGTAGAGCAGAAAGGGTTGGAGTACGCATGGGGCCACGGGCCCATTTAAATATAGCTGGGACACCTGGAGAATGTTTGAAAAATTTCTTTTAAAGAATCTTTTATATTGTTCTTCTTTCAGTGCAGCTGGGGTCTGTGGGGATCAGGGGATTATTTTTGATACCTGTCTAAAAGAGTTATGTCTACACTGATTTCCATCCCTTGCTACTAATTAACCTTATTGTATACAGGAAACAGTCTATTTAATACCTGCATTCTTTCTGTAATGCCAAGTAAAATGAAATCTAGTGTGAAATCTAGTTAGCATTTGCCTTTTTGAAGTCATTTTTGAGTTTCCAGTCCGGGTGACTGTGACCTCAAAACTGAAAGCTATAAAAATGGTCCCGATTTCGGCTCAATGGGAGATTCTTGGAGATTCCCTGTTCACCTGGACTTGCACGTGTAGTAAATTGCCCATCTTGGTGCTTAACAGTGTTTTCCCAGGAACCATCTATTTCTGGGTCACTCATAGCCCTGCAAAGCACATATGTTCCTCCTAAGTAAAGGAGTCTCCTCCTTTCTGCTGGAAAGATCACACTTCGACTGTTTCAGTGTATAGAGACTTATAAAAAATTTAAATAGCAATGGTAAAAACAGATACATTAAGGAGAACAAGGAATGATGATTTAAAGATGTCTCCAACAACCGCAGAGGATGGTGAGGCGTAGCTGAGAAGAACTTAAGCTGTAAAATAGAGGGCAAAAATATGGATGATGTACCATATTTTAAAGGCTCTTTAAAGCCTGCTGAAAAACACTGATTTTGATCGTGTCTGCTCCAACATGCAGATAGAGAAGTTGTTACCATACAGCATGGTTTCTGAAAGGAATGTTCACTAAAATGGATTTTCTTATGTGTTTGATGAGGAAGTGACATCCCAGGATGTCACTAAGCTGAGCCTGTGGCCTTGCTTTCTCTGCAGGTCTCCAACTGCACCCCCGATGAAGTGGAGACCAAAAACGGGGTCGGATTTTACAGAAGCTTGATTCAGTTCCTAAAAGAGAACTTGGGTCAGGTTACTGGGTCACTCTCTTGAGGACAGGCCAGCTGCATGAGCTTGGGAGTCTTTGACAAAAAAAATCCTGAAGAAAGGTACATAATTTAGTACTAAATTTCCTTCATTTAATACCAAATGATGATATCAAGAACAAAGCTGATCAAAACAAAGGACAAGAAAAAAACCCCACCTTTTTAATACTGACTATGTACCACCATTGACAGCATAGATATTAAACAAAGGTTGGAAGTGTTCGTTTGATTTATTTATTAATATTAAAGTTCAGTGGAAGCACCAAAAGAATAGGACATTGATATCATTAGTTATAATCTATTTGGGAAGAAGGAGAAGCATTGTCTTCATTCCTGTTGGGACTTTTCAGGTAGCTTGGCTATTGGAAATGTGGCTTGATGGCAGAAATATAGGCTTATGAGCTTGAAGTAGTGGGTGTATGTGGGTGTCCATCCCTATGGCCAAATGGCCACACTGGGAATTCAAGATTCAGTTTAAGGAGCCTGAAAGATCCCCCTGGATCCCTCTGTAAAACTATTCTTCAAGGAACAGGAGAAAATTTTTTCATTTGCTCTTTTCTTTCCATTTCCTGTATTTTACACTTATTTTGGTCAATAAAGCAATGTTCATTTATGCTTTACATCATTCTCCAGAAAACACATTTCTTGCAGTGCAGCCTTTCCAAAAACAACAGAAATAATCTGACTTAACTATAAAAGATTTTATTATTAGTTTTTTTTCTTCTGCCTTTCCTACTAAGCTCCTCTGCAAAACAGCTAGAAATTTTCATTTTCAAAACATTAGTACAGCAAATTGCCATCTTTCTGTGCATGGCATTCTCTATGTACTCATCATCTGAATGATTCCAGATCACTCTCCGGCAGCGTGAATCACAGCATGCCCTCATGCCTGCCTCTTTTTCAATTATATCTAAGAGGAAGACTGCTGGAGACCCATTTTTTCATCTTGCACAGGACCCCAAAAGTGCCAGATCTCATTTCAATATAATATCATGACAGTATGATAAAATGGATGTTAACAGGACACTGACTAATATGATCCGTAGAGAAATGATAGAACAACACAATGTCGGACAGATTGTATTCCTAATGTGCGTTTTATGGACACAAAATTCCCTATGTAAACAGGGTTCTAAGATTTAATCCTTACATCCTATGATCCTACTTAGTGTTTAAGACATTCTGCAGCACTAGTGAAATTTTCACGTTCTTAAATGAAATATATATTTTTATTTTAGCACAGAGCTGCCTATATCACTCCCAATTTACTAATGAAACTTGGCATTCAAATGACTCATCAGCACGTACTGCAAGGCATAAAAATAGATTAATGTGACATACGTTTCTTTACCCATAAAAACGCACCTTCATATAATCTCGGCACTGTCTTATTCAACAGAAAGTATGTCATTTCCTTCCCCTAGCAGGTCGAATTAAAAATGAGCTAAATGTGTGAGAAAGCCATTACTACACTAATGAAAAGCTCGATACCGTTTGAATTTTTCATCATGGGATATTTGTTCTGTAGCACAGAGCACTAATATTTACTGTCACCGGTACAGTGTGCGCGGTAATTAACTTACAGTCATCAACACGGTGGATGTTAAGCAAAGACGTTCCTGTGCGAGCTTGGATCTCTTTTACAACTCTTTCATAGAATCAGAGTGGTTGGGTTGGAAAGGACCTTAAAGCTCATCCAGTGCCGTGGGCAGGGACAACTTCCACTATCCCAGGTTGCTTCAAGCCCCGTCCAACCTGACTTTGGACACTTCCAGGGATGGGGCAGCCACAGCTTCTCTGGGCAACCTGTGCCAGGGCCTCACCACCCTCAGAGTCAAGAATTTCTTCCTAATACCCAACCTAACATGAGATAGCCCTTCAAGACTTTGTAGTTTTGCTTGAAGTGGAGAGAAAAAGGGTTAAAAGGACTTTGACATCTGATATAAGCTCTGTATCTGCCTCTCTATGTGTCTGCAACTACAACCAGAAGGATGGTAAAAGCCACCTCAGGGCCTTACTGGCTAAACAGTGACTGTAGAAGGTACATCAGTAGAAGCAGCACAGTGGCTGCTTTTATTCTAGAAGGTGGGCTGAAGTTGCAAAATGATGCACTAGCCCAAATCATCATCCTCATTCAGAACATGGACACTGATCTCACCTGCTTCATATGTGATGGCAGGATGGTACTGAGGGTGCTCTTGTTTGTTCCCAGAGTGGCTGGCTACATCCCTCTCTTTCTCCCCTCTTCCCTTATTAATAACTTCAGAAGGAGATGTGAAATTAATAAAATAAACTTAGGAACAGATGGAATTCTGGCTATGGCAACATATTCTCCTCCGTTGTCCATACAGGAGAAGTGCTCATGTGAAGTATGAGCTTCAGGGGCAGGACAAGCTTTTTCATCAAACTCCAGTCTAAGGTTTTCGGGAGACTTCTTTCCATAAGCACAGTCTCTTTGGAGGGCAGCAGAAAATCTGGAATGTACCAAATTTCCCAAGTGGTCCAACTTTTTCTTGCCAAACTGCCTATCCATTTTGACAGTGTCCTCCCCTTCTCCTTTTCCTCCCACCACTTGGTGACACTGGCCACATCTGGGCCCATTTTTGACACAACCTGGCCACAGGTTCCTGGAGATAATTGTCAGACACATCTGTTACTGTGCACGTGTACCTGTGTTTTCACAGCAATGCCTGGTATAAATTTAAATAAGTAAATCAGAGACATGTTCAGAGCTGTCTAAATCTCAGGAACCTCTGGCACGTATATGATCAGATGAACTTCTGACAAATCCCACGATTTCGTCACGATTAGTGGGCACAGAAAGCCCCGAGACCTGACTGTGAGGCGTCTGTCACCTCCACTTCTGGAGTCAGCAAGTCGAAAAGGAACAGTTTCTAACAGCAGAATGATTTGCCTCCCCACCACATTATGCTTGGCAAGTGGCCTGAGACAGATGTACACTTACTTCTTAATTAGGGAGCTTTTTCCCATCTATCCAGTGAGTTATCCTGGTCTCTTTCACAGCAGTGTCCATAGAAAAGGCAAGAAGCCTGACTTGTGACCCCTGTAGAGTGCAGAGTGCACTTGAATTAAGGCAGAAAAAGGGCTCCCAACCTGATATGCAAGTGATGGATTCCTTCTGCACTTGGGCACCTTTGGGGGCAAATGTTCCAATTCTTTTATGAATGGATCCCCAACTGCACAGATAAGAAAAGGATTAAAAAATAATCTAATATATGGCTGTGTAGAAACTATTTGGGATACAAAGTAATTAAAGTCTTATGTGAGTAAATAGGAATTTCTGCATCCTGGAAAGGTTTCTTACTGCCTGAGCAGAGCCTGAAGACCCTTTGGCCATGGATCTCAAGGTTTACCTCTCTTCACTACCTGTTCTAAAATGTTTTCCTAGCAAGTGTCTGCTGCTGATCTTAGGGATAAATGATAATACTTCTGAGGTGGAGCCCTTGTATTTCTTTGCATGTATCAAGATCAGAGGTTTTTCTAACAGCATCTGTTTTCCACAGCAAAGACTCTATTTATACAGGTAGGTTACCAGAAAACAAGATGTAAGTGTTTTATAATAGCATGGGTCACATATATTGGCAGAAAATGGAATAGGAAAATTACTTTAGGCTCTTTCTTCCTTCACTGAATAGAATCATAGAATGGTTTGCATTGGAAAGGATCTTAAAGATCATATAGTTCCAACATCCCATGCCACAGTGCATCCCATGTCTCTGTTCCCCCCTCCCATGTTTGCCCGGCTTTTTAAAAGCCATTTGGGAAGAAAAACTAGTTTACTGAGGGCCTATACTCTAGGAACAGCATTCCCAAAGAGGTTCAGACTGTCTGAAACACAAGCTTTGGGTGAGGAAAAACTATACCATAGCAGAGAGAGCAAATATTACGATTGCCCGGACATATTCACTTGGTATGTGACAGACCAGAGGGACTGGAAACACGCTCAGATTGAAGGTACCTAGAGGAGCAAAGACACATCTCTCTCCTTTTTCAATTGCTGAGACCCCTACTTGACAGAAGAAGGCTGATTTAAATTAGGAAAAACTTTGCTTTGGCAGAGCTACTCTGTTTCTTCCAGAATGTGAAAAAAGTGACCATGTCCTCCCTCTCATTCCTTATATCCTGTCCACCCAATCCTTCCACCCAATCTCAGACAATCAGTAAATTGCAAATACCCCATCTTTTCCATCAATACTTGTTCTGAGTCTGCCTAAAGCCACTTAAAAGATCCACCTTTTTAATCTGTCAGCTTGAGCTGATATGCTTCATGAGGGACTCTTGAAAACCAGGGGGTTTTGTCCCCATGCCAGGGGTGTCCTGATGGTAGAAAAGCACCTGGGGCAGGAGAACAAAGACCCAGAAAACGCACCAGGTCTCAATTCATCCTCGTGTGTTTCGGGGAGGATGTTGAATTGTCCAGTTAAGGAAATGTTTTGATTTTCCAACCCATTCCTTTTTTTTCCCCTCCTCCCTTTGTTTTGGGAAATGAGAAAAATATATAAAAGCAAGTTATTAATAAAACATCTATTATACCCATGGGACAGAGGTCCTTCCGTATTGTTCAGATGGCATGTTTATTGTTGACATCTCTCTTTTCTCTGAGTATGCACAGAACCCTGAAATCCTTTTACATTTTTAATAAGATTATTTCTCTTTTTCAATCTAGTGCAAGAAAACCGCATCTGCAATATGCATAATACTCTCAAAAACTGCAGCATCAGAGGGAAAGCACTGCCAATGTTTTTGGCTATCTGCACTTCAAAGGGACATGACGTGAAAAAGAATAGTACTAGAGGTCTCGGGAAGGTGCTTGTGTTTTGCATCTTAGGGCGTATTTGTTTAAGGTAGCTGCTTTGTTTTTGAGTTCTCACATTTGAAGTGAAGCAAATCATAAGCACAAAAGAAAATTCAATTTGTTTTCCAACCAACAGCGCTCCGTAAATCTGGAATAACCAATATTATTGTGTTGCTTTTGCCTGAACTCGGGTGTCTTACGGAGCAAGGGGATTGTCAGCTCTACGTTCCTGCAGCACCGCGTAGTCTGGGATAGCATGGAATCTGTGATTCCATGAAAATGTGGATCTCCAACTGGAAAACAATGTGCAGTATCACCTGTGTGCTGCACCATCAGTCTGTGAGATGCAGCCTTAGAATGTAGCTTGCCTGTGGGAGCTGATACCCCTTCCAGAATCCTGACCCATCTTGTAGTAAGTTCCAGACCCATATCCCTGGGCTACCATAGGCTGCATTTTAATTTTGAAACATCAAAAGGCAAAAGCAGTCCCTGCTGGTGTCCTGTGGGTAAGCCAGTAGCACAAAGACTATAAGGAGCTCAGAAACTAAGGTGAGAGTGATTCAGGCAGGTGCCAGATATCTTTAATCTGATCCCCACAGTCCTTATTTTTCTTCCAGGCTGAATATACACACAGCCAAAAATCTGTCACTGAGTAGAACTTTCTGGATATTGCCAAGTGGCAAAGAGGGTTTAATTTGGGTTGGATTTGGGGGTTAGAAGACTGACTTTTACCATTTCAACATCCAGGGAATCACCACTAACCATCAGTCCTACAGAACCCTGTCCACTGGAAAGAGCTACAGTGTACACATATGGATGGGGGTATAATGTTAGAGGTGGATACAGAGCATAGGGTATCCCTCTTGTCACTGCTGTTGTTGTGCATACAAGCATACTATTATTAATCCTTTGGGAAGTCTGAAGCCTCCCAGGGTCACTCCTGCTCCCTGTACTTTGAGTTATGGCACAGGAGCAGACCTGCTGCTGGACAGTCTCTTCTTATCCTGCCTTCCCTCCTCCTGTGACTGCCAGGCCTGTGTAGCTGAAACTGCTGATGGAAATTTGGAGAGCTGCAAGGTGAGGTAGCCACAAGGGAGATACCAGCAGCACTGATGTGTTCTCTGTGTGGACCAGAAGTAGCACCTAACTCCCAAAATTCCCTTGTGAACCTGGTCCATACACTAAGGACAGTTAAGTTCTTCAGTGCAGAGGAGAAATCAGATACAAACAAGCTGCTTGACTCTTTAAAGAGCTGTAAAGAGTTCAATAATGAAAATATTAAGGATCCTGTCCCCTTGAATACCTAGAGCTTTGTTCTAAAGGGCAGAATAGATGAACAGAGCATCCAGTGAAAGACAGAGCAAGTAGTAAGGGGTGTGGCAAATCTTCTATTTGAGGGAAGGTTAAATTGATTAAGAGACAAATGAGAGCTGATGTGTTAGTGGTATATAGGAGAGTGAATTGCCAGGAGAGGTCAGTCAGATGATCCTATTTAGCCTTTCCCATAAATCAAGAGCAAGTGGAGTGCTATACAATGGTACTAAAAGCTAATGAATTTAAAAGTGATACAAGTAAAATATTTTCTTACATGGTGCATAATTAACCTGGGAAATTCATCAGATACCATTAAGACAAAGAGCCTGGTAGGATTAAAAATGGATAATAAGTGACAGAAACTACATAAAGATAGAAATGTATACAGGGTGTTAGCCATTTACTTAAAACCATTTGCTGCCTGGGGCTACAAAGAAACATTCCCAGTGGGAAAGCCTGACATAATGTTGGACTTTTTGTACTTTTTTCATTGCAGTGAGGAGTCTGAGCAATGGACTGGTCAAAACATTTTCAATGTGGTTACTTTAACTTTCCAGAGCAGAGGCCACACCTCCACCTTCCCAAAATTGCAAGCAAAAGATGTTCAAAAAGTTTTTGAGCTGATTCTTTGAAAGCTTATGAGCTTTGAGACGATATAGAAATCACTGGTGGGGAGTTGCTCCTTTTGTCTGCCAGACATGCAGCCAGAAAACTTATGGGTAAGAGCTGAGCAGAGAAATTGTATTTTGACACAGGCAGAGGAGAGGAGAACCATGTGAAATTTATGAGTCTGTATATTATTAACAGAAATATGCTCTAAAATGGTGGTGTTTTGTGGGTAACTAATTGGCAAGCATTCAGAACTTGCAGTCTTTTATGGTCCCTCTTAAACTTATTAAACAAAACCTTCAACTTCTAGTGAAGGTGAAAGGTGTTGCCCCAGGTATTTTGGAGGTGTGTGAAAAGGCTGCTTTACTGTGAGATGGTGGGTTCCCAGCACCTTTGAAGTATTTCTGAGAGTTTAAAAGCAAACTTCAGAAAGCCAGAAAACTTCACTGCAGCCAAGAGTTTGGAAGACAGATTTTTTCCTGTTCTGTTTCCTCTGAGGCCCCCTGGCCCTTGGGTTGCAGGGCTGCAAAAACCCAAATACCTGATTATATGGGTGAATTCAAGGTGTAGAATATAGAGTTTATGTGAGGGTGTTGAGGCACTGGCACAAGTTGCCCAGGATGGTTGTGAACTCCCTATCCCTGGAAACGTTCAGGGCCAGGTTGGTTGGGACTTGGAGCAACCTGAGATAGTGGAAGGTGTCCCTGCCCATGGCAGGAAGTTGAAATGAGATTATTTTTAAGGTCCCTTCCAACCCAAACTATTAAAAAAAAAAAAAAGAAAAAAAAAGAAAAACAGAATGAGCACTAAAATGGAATGTTCTCTTTTGACACAACTGACTCTGTGCCTCAGTTTCTCACACCATTGATGTGCAGTGGTATTGCATCCCCAATCTCATGTCTTGAGTCTTGAATGCATTTAATTTTTTTAAGTTTCATTGTATGTTTTGTGTGAAAAACTGAAGTGACGGCTCATGTTTTCTATCCAATGTGCAACCAGATCTTTGTAAAGCTCTGTAAGGAAAAATGGGCATTAATTCTCATAGTATTTTGGGTATGTTTGGAAGTGTTGCTGAGTGTAAAAATAGCGAGGAGTATGTAAGTAATGATAGAGGACATTCGTGTGCTGTGATCACACATGGTGAATTGGCACAGGGATGAGACTGCTGCTTTAGTAGCATCCCAAAGCATTACTTGAGCAGTGAAGGTTTGGAGTATGGCCTGACCTCCACAGACCACTTGTTTGTCCTGTGTTCCTTAAGGAAATGTTGTTTCTTTTTTAGTCTGGATTGGGTGCTAGGAAAGGTTCCTATCTTCTGCAAAGCAAGAATTGCCCTGGGTTCCATTTATGCATCCTACAAAAATCAGGACTTTGTGATTGAGACCTGTGCCTCTGATTATGCTGACTTCCCTGTGCTCCATGTTTTCTTTCTGAAGCAGGAATGCCATGCAGGGGAACCTGCTGTGCCGTGATAATGTGTACATTCCCCGAGGCTCTACTTTCAACCTCTTCTGAGAATTAGCCATGCAAAATCTATACTCTGCCTGATTACACTGGTGATTGTGGGTCCCAACTTTCTTTCCAGCTTGCTTCCCAACTCTACCCATGGTCTGTATACTATGTGGAAATGGATTAGCCAAACTTCTTGAGTGCCTTGGGCTGAACGGCAGCCTTGGGGTCTGTTGCAGCATGGGGTGCTTACAAAACCAGGCTGAATGTTACCCAAACTGTAGCTGTCCTGCCAGAGAATTAAAGGACTGTTAAAATGTATGGTGCTTTTACATATATATATATTTATGTGCATACATAAATAAAAAGAGGGATGAAGATCTGTTCAGGGGAGTTTATACCTCCTCTTTCAGCTGCAGCTCAGCAAATCAGTCTGTTTTTCTCATTTTTTTCATTCAGAAATTCTATTTTGCCATTGAATTTCTTGAGTTAAAAACTGACTATTTTTCTCCCAGGAGTTTAGGATTCAATAAATTGATTTTTTTACTTTTATATTCATGAGAAATCTTTCTAGCTGGAAATGCCCTTTCGGTTCCATTAGAGGTCTCTTTCTGGTATCTCCTTTTACTTTAATCCTGGTTGCTTCATGCTCGTGTTTCTCACACAAGTTTGAATAGAAGACACTCTTCATGGGGAGATGCAGATAAACACAGTGATTTTTGGACATATTTTCTCTGCTGCATTCTCAGCCTTCGTTTTTCTGATCATTTACCATTAATAGCTCCTTGCTTAAAAATATCTGTGGCCTTTCTCAAAGTGATGCTAGCTCCTGAAAGAAAAGGTCTTCTGCAAGTCTAATTTTGACTTGCTAAAAATTTAGCACACTTTGATCAGTATTTCTACCAAGTGATAGCAAATGCTCAAATAAGTAACAACTGGAGGAACAATCAGTGAACTGCTCATGGTAATGGAGGCCAAACTTGGACATTTTTGGGATTTAGAAATGTTTGTGTCCAGCAAAAACAGAGTGTTGGAGCCCTGTGTTGTGAGCTTGGTTAAGAAAATCAAACTACCTGAGCAGGAGGTAAAAGAAATACTGCTGCAGTTAAGGCTTGAAAATTTATTTTTATTTTTGCATTTTTTTTTTTACTCTTATCATCTTTGTCCTTCTGGTTTCTGCTGATGGCTGGAGCTGTGGGGCTGGCTCTTTGACTGATGGTTGAGTAATTTTTCCCATTAAATTAATGTAGATATTAAAGGATACAGAGAGAAGATTGGCCTCTTGGGGAAGGAAGCAGCTTGGTAGCAAGGCATGGCCATTCCTTTCTGTTGTCAGGATGAGAAGGGATAGATGTCTGCTATAGGCCCCAGATAGAAACTCTCCTCTGGCGAGAGACACTTGTGTCCTCCCAAATTGACTGCCATGTTCAGGCTGCTTTTACAAAGCATTTAGCAGAGCAATCAGCACTTTTGTACAGCATTCATGTAAGGAACCCTTCAAACCCAAAGAAAGGCTCTTGTGTCCAAAAGTTTCCTTGATTTCCTCCCCCCCACCCTTGAACCAAACCAGTTGATCTCAAGAAAGATACGGGTTCATTTCATAAGCCTTGTCTTGCTTGTAAAAACAAGACAAGAGGAGTCTCCATGCTCCAAAGAGAGCTTAAAAGAAGATTAATTAATTAATTAAGAATCTTTTCTTCTGAGTGCAACAGGCTCCGAGTAACAAGTGAACTTTTCATTTCCAGTAATAGCAGAAATTACTTCAATAGCATGATTGTGAGCACCCGTGGGGCCATAATGTGAATGGTCTTTATTAAGGAATAGACTGAACTTCTGACTATCTTTCTTCCAGTCATTTCCACAGGCTATAAACAGCGCCTGGTTTGTTGCTATTAAAAGAGTCTACAGACAGGGATGCTGAAAAGCATTACTGTTTAAGTACTCATGGCCTGACATTAACATGAAAAATATTTTCTCGAACATAAAGTGAATTTGGGTTCTCCAGAACATTATAGTTTTGTTCAGAAACGATTGCATTGAATATGTGTGAAACGAGGGAGATTTTATTTGGTTTTGTTGTGTTTTTCATTTTAATTACTGGTCACTACCCCTCTGTTTTGCTTGATTTTTCAGACACGTGTGAAGTCAAAAAACATCTCAGGGCCAATTTTTATGTTTTCTTAGTGTTATTTTTCTGCCTCTGTTAGTACCTGATGAAAGAGTCTGGTCTTAGTTAACGACCAGACCTTGTTATGTGTTTGTTCCCATAAAGGACCACTCTGAGGAGTGACCTTTCCTCAATAACATGGTATTTTGCACGACTGTGCTGAGTAAAATCTGAGGCAATCCATGATCTACCGAGGTGATATTGAAGACATATCTCTCATGCACAGCAGACCTATGCATTAATCCTGTGTTTTGGGGTCTTTAATTGCTTTAAATATTTGCTTCTAGATCTGTGTTTCACACATCTTATTTACATGGTTTATTTTTCATTTTATGAACAAATCGATAACCAGACAGACTCTTTACCACACTGGATTAGTTTTATTTATTCTCTTTGAACTTGATTAAAAAGCTGTCAAACATAAGTCTACATTTTATCAGCAGAATACTTTTACAAAACAGGGTAGGAGATGTGTATAGCTGGAAACATATATTTCAAAATGAAACAATATTTGATATATTCTAGACAGTTACCCTTTTGTTTATCCATGACAACTGAAACTAACCATCAAATGCATAAATTGATTCAAGTCTAGCCAAGTAATCCTAAGGGCATACGAAAAGGCTTTTTTTTAAAGTTCTTTCTAGATGAATTTAATGTAGTTCACCAATAAAGCATCCTCAGGAGCACAATACAAATGCTACAGAACATGAGATAGCTGGGGAAAGCGGGCAGATGTACAGTGTGATGAAGAATCAAAATGGATGTTATATTAAAATGAGCAGTCATGCAATGTCTTCATTTCATGTACTGCATTTAAGTAAAAATGCCAAAGTTCCAATTCCATTTTTAATTTCTTTTAGGCACTGTTATGCAAATAGTGACATTCTCATCTTGTTTGTGTTTGTTTATTTTATTTGTTTTAAAGCATTGCATGTAATTTTTTTTCCAACTCTTGGGGTAGACAAATTGATTATTCATCATGCCTTTAATTTTCAACATATATCAAAGAGAAAGGTAAATTATACTCAGATTAGCTGTGAATGATCTGATATCGCTGCTTTAATTCATTGCTTTTAATATACATATTTTAATCCGTTTTCCACAAATCTCCTCGATTATTATTTGTCTTTCTGTGCCATTGCATATGTTGGTAAACAGCATTTTCTATGGTCTTGGGCCATATGCTGCATGCTCAGCTTGCAGAAAAAGTGACACTTGGAGTGCTAGCATAATGAAACTCTCAAAGGGTTAATGCAGAATACATATAGGCAAATGTTGACAATATTTTTTATTCCAATGTTTGAAAATTAGACACAAAATCATCATTAAGTTTGCACAAAATGAGGCATCTGTCACTTGAAAGAAAAAGAAATATTTCAGAAATATGTTTACAGAAATGTAAAAATATTAGACATCAAGACAGATGTGAACGTTTTCAATAACAGGCCCTGTCTGTCAGTCTTCCTCCGAGCCGAAGATCTTGCTGTACTCACTCAACATAAGTTCAACTATCTGATTTTGGTACAGCATGTGGACTGCCATGTTCCCTGTCTCCTTTTCAGGTCTAAGGAGTGTTGGTCCAAACACAATTCCTAAGCTTTGTGTTGACATAAGATTCACGGATTCCTTGGCTGCTATCCTGTTGACGAAAGGAAAGAATTGGTTAAAAAAGAAGGATGTCAGAGGAGTCACTGTTGCTCTTGAAGTACATAGAGGCACTTTTTAACTGATTCTCCTAGCAGGGATGTTTGTTTGGTTAACTTATCAAAAAGAAAAAAAACAGGGAGGCAAGAGAAAGTTCCACCAGTGTGGCAAACAAGGAAAGGAGAGTTATTGTGGTACCAGGGAGAAGATTCCTTGCTTCCCTTAACGTGGTCTCCAGCACTGAAAGAGTTGTGGAAACCAAAAGAAAGCCCCTTAATATAGAGCTCATATGAAACACATTCCTTCTGCTAATTTAAATCCAATAAAGTGAGTATGGTCTGAAATGGATTGTGAAATTTATGTAACTAAAGACTTTTGCATGCCTTATCCTGACACAAAGTTTCTTGGAAGACACAGAGACCACATACCTTAATGAGATGACTTAGAAAATAATGGTAAGGATTATAACCTTTGATATCTTTATTACCCACAAAATTACAAGAGAAGGACTATTATTATTAAAAGTTGATCTCGTGTCTGTATTAAGACTTAATATTCCTGTGGAAATGGCATTAAGGATGGAGCAGTCTGGTCTAAGAACAGTATGGGTTTAATGGATGGAGTTTAGATAGGCAGTTTCGCATAAATCTCTGCAGTGGTGAGTACAAACTAAGTAGAAATCCATTTGCCTCAACCCTCCAGAATACATAATGTATCCTAGGTTGGAAAGACTAGTAAGTGAAGATACACATTTTATAAATAAATTGCACAACTCTACCAAGGAATGAGAATTAAGTGTAACTTTAATATGTAAATGTTTTAATTTATGGATGCTTCCTTAACCTACTAGTTTCAACTTAAATGTTCCAAGTGGATTGTTGAAGCCAAGTGCTGCTTTTCCCCCCTCCTCTCCCATTGTCACTCATTCACCTTTTTATATTCCAGGCAGCAATTTAAAAACCATCACAGCCTGTCTCTGTTTTCCCATACCTGTTGCTGATTTTACAGCAAGCTACACTATAAGGGAAAAAAATCTTCATGACATATAATGGCTTCAGGCACTTAAAAAAGGGTTCCTTTCATGTTACTGGGTGGGTCATATAGCAAAAAGCATCGTCTTGTGGATTTGTGCCAATCTTGTCGTTCACCACGTTCCTTGAGCATCAACACTCGCGTTTTTTTCCTGTATATAAATAGGAAGAATTACTTAGTTCTGCCTCATGCTAGTAACCGTGGTGTCCATTGCACAAAACACTCTCCATATGGCACTAATCAGATTGGCTTAACTATTAGTTTCTTAAAATATAGCATCTTCATTAAATTTTTTAAAAATTAATTATCTCTCCTCTGTGGTAATATTAATATATCATCGCTTAAGAGTTCAAAAAGTCTAAAAAGTTAGTAGTTTTGTTGCCAAATGACTGTGTGGGCTTCTGATGGATGTCACACATCTTTATCACAATTAAGAATGTTGCAGAGGTGACAAGGTTTTTTTGCTTGATGCCACTTAATGCAGAAGCACGTACATCAAGCTTAGGACCTCTCTGTGACAAAGACTTGATTTCTGTTGAGTTTGTTACATGATAAAAGTTAGAAACCTCATAAAGTAGTTAGTGATGACATCAGGATGGGGAGACGTGTTCACCAGGGGAAAATAATTCAGCAGTTGTATCTTGTGTCACTTTGGAGATCATCAATTTAGCATCATTGCAATGAGTGGGTGTTGATAACGGGCAACAGTGATGGAGCTGGAGGAGAAGCACCTTGCAGGGAGAAGGAGGCAGTGGACCATGGATGAGCAGAGCCAGGGGAAAGAAAGGAGGTGGAGGAGCTGTTTACTGAAGGAACAGGAGGGGACTGACTTTCTTTGTCTGTTAAATGTGGAGCAGGATGTTGGGACTCTGTGTTCCCGATGTGGACACAGAAAATGGAAGATTCATGGCTAACCCTCCTATCCTTGTTTGCCATCATCTTGAAGGAGAATAATTTTCCTTGTTTCTCACATAGATTCCATCCCTCACATCAAATCCTGGTAAAGTCCAGGCGTTGCCAACTTTTCTCACCAATCAGGAGGTGAGGGTATGGCATGAAGCAATGGGGGATGTGCATGGTGTGTGATTGTGATGGAGAGGATGTCTGTCTGTTGTGGTTCATCAGTATGTGACGTGGTACTAAGAATATTTGCATAGATTTGGGATGTCTATAGCTTAACACCAGAATAAGAATTATTTTATTGAGAAAATTTCTTGAAAAATCTTGATGTATTCAGGCAATTTTACTTGTTTTGATGACCATAATAAGCAAACTTAGAGACAAATAGTTAAATAATTTGTGGTGAAATACAGCTACTGGAGGGAAAGAAGGAAGGAATTCAATCCAGCCTGAACAAAATAATTATAAGTTTGGGAACTTACGTCTTTTTTAGTTACAAATATTTACCAGTGAAATTCTATAACTAATATTTTTTTCATCTGTTCACAAAAGAAGAAGTCAAAGCAAATCAGTATCAAATATGCACACTTAAAGCTATTACTATAGCTGCTAAATGAAATTGAGTTGTTAAAAGAGAAAATCCTGAAAAAATGGGCAAGAATTCCTTTTTTGGCAAGAAAAAGAGCAGAAAGAGTGATACACCATTTTCAACATAAAAAGTGAAAGGAAATGACAGAGGTACTTTTTGTCAAGCCCATATGAAAGGAGCAATGATCCATCAATTTAAGATTATTTTAGAAACAATCCATAATCCAGTGCCACAGATGTTGGAACCATATCAAGAAATTGTTGGGCGTTATGCTGCACAAGATTATTTTTTTTCCCCGAAATAACTGAGCTTCAAGAAATGGCTTCAGTCCTTAAAGATCACAAGTCAGGAGGTATGCAGAAAATACAGTTCTCATTATTAATAGTAATGAAATTAATGATGTATTAAAACAGCAGAAGTGTCTGAAAGGAGGGTTCTAGTGTCAATGGCAGATATATAAGGAAAAATACTTGAAATTTATGCTTTGGCTGTTGCCAAGGCAACTGCAAGCTGGAAAGCATGTGATGGAGAACAGGGCAACTCTACAGCTAAGAGGGTCATTGTATGGTGAGTTGGCTCTCTAGTTCCATTAAACTGACACTTTTCAAACTCTCTAAATAAAATCATTATTAATTTTGACATTTGGAAGGCACACTGGATTATTACTTCAAACACACTGGGTGTTAGGAAATGTTCTTCATCTATTTTTACTCCACTGTAACTGCTATATAACTACTGTACATAAAAAATGGAGAAGTCAGTGTACTTAGGGAGGAAATCCCCATTGGAAAGGGCACCGTTTTATTTTAGGCTGGAGAGTGTTGGAGAGTAGAGCTGTCCTCTGCCAGCTGCATTGAGAACTGCTCAATTTTGTTTTCTTGGCCTTTTCCAGCCTGTGAGGATTTAATTTTACTCAATGTCAGGGGCATGTCTACCCTCAGCAGAAGTGGTTTCATCCATACCTAATACTCTTCCACTGTTTTAAATTATATTTAAGGATAACTTTTCAACAAGACAATCCTACTACTCTTCCATGAACTGGTAATATAGATTATGACTGAAGGACAACATATAAAAAAAAAGGGATCAGAAGAGTAAGAATGGGACTCTTGGTATAATGTTATGGTCCAGACTGGCAGGTGTAGGAAATGCCATCTTATGAATTCAGTGGAGGACAGAAGGATAAAAGTAGGTTTTGATCTTATCAGAATCCTATCTGCCAACATTATGCACAATATTTGAGTTCCTTAAGGAAGTATCTGCCATTAGAGACAGAAACTAAGAATTAAACAGTGTTCAAGACTCATTAAAGATAAATGGAAATAAAGAAAACTCTCTGGAAAGGAGAAAAAAAGACGTGTTTGTGTCATCTGCCCTTTTGGTATAGCAACTAACCTTACAGAATTAGGAGCCAACTCCTCTGTGAGTGGGTTATTCCAGGACAGCTCCTTTGGGAGTGTTTTGTGCCTCTGTTGAACTGTGCTAGTGACCACTGTCATGGTCAGAGCTGCTCATCCCGATGGATGACAGGAATGATTTGATATGTGAGTTCCTATGAGCTGCCTTAATAGGTCAAAGTCTGCGCATCCCATTGATTCACTTTGCCAATAATTATCCTCAAATTAGCCAATATCTGTTTCCTATCTATACTCAGGCATATGCAAATGTAATGTTTTAGCTTAAGGACTTGGCCCTGGGAAGGGCTCAGCTGCCTTCGGCTCTCCTCAACAATAATTCTGCTAACAGACCTTTTCACTGCACTGTTACAGGCCAGTTTTTATGCAGCAGTTTTCTGACTTTTGCTATTGCAGAGCTCCCAATCAATTTGAACGTGTTAAAATTTGTCTCTTATGATGAACAGTTTCCAGCTCAACATTTTGCCCTCCTCTCCCTCCCAAATGCCGGTTCACAGGAGTTAAAAAATAACAGGTATTACATACTTTGCTTTAGTGACAAGACATTTGGAAAGGAATCATCCAACCTTGAAATAAAATCTTTATTGAAAGCAATTCTACATCCATGCCCGTCAGATACATTGTACGATCAGAGGAGGTGTCCCAGGGGAAAGCTCAGCGCTGTAGACAGGGTTGATTACTTGGACCTCCTGTCAGTTCTTAACTCATTGACAATGGCTGAGACACTCAGCACAACTTTGTTTTCTTTATTTGGAAGTAAAGTTAATATACTTACCTTAACTGTGCCAAATGTAGTGGAAAATAACCTGATAATAAAACGTACCGTCCTAGCAAGTGATAATGCCTGTGTGTGTATAAGCACATTTTGGCAGGGCTTTTGCAGATGGGTTTTTCAGTGTTAGGAAGGAAGCATGAGTACAACATGATGCACAGATAATCTATCAGGTTTTCTCTCAGTGTATTTCCTTTCCATTTAAGACCTGTTACATACTTTCCTGAGATACGACATATCACCACAGTGTCATTTTCTGTTGGGAATTTATTTCAGTTCAGCTACAGTAGTTGTTTTTCGGGAAGAACTTGAGTGGATTTTGGTGCTGAAAAGTGAACTACAGCTTTGAGAGCCCTCTTAAAGCACAAACAACGATAGAGGTCTTATAACAGGTCAAAACCTTGCAGAGATATTCATATCCAGCTGGATACACCAGCTTAGGAGAGAAATACACCCATTGCGAAGGAAAAGTGCCTGTGCACTACTTGACTCTACCTTGGGAAACTTATGGAAGTAATTGGTGGTAAGTGAGCCCCTGATACCACAAACTCTATTTGTGTCAACTGTTCAATTCCTTGCACTGCTGCATAGACAAATTTAAAATTTAGTATTAACTTCAGATTCTTGATATTTTATGAATGCAAACTAAACCTCATTGCTACTTGTGTCCTGGCTTTATAGGTGATTTGCTCAGTTGTATTACAGTGGTATTCACCGGCTGATGAAGCTCAGCAAATGCAAACATCAGTTGAATCCTCAGCTTGTTGTTTGTGGGATCTCCGTTCTGTCTTAGGAGGGGGGAGCTTGGTGTGTATGTAACTGTGACCTGAGGTTTGTGCTTATAAAGGAGCTCCAAAACACTACAGTGTCTGTCCTTTTCAAAATGTGCCATGTAGTTTCCCCTGCAACAAATAAACACAATCCAGGGATCACAGTGGACTAATGCAGTTCTAAGCTACTTGTGTAAAACATGAAGGTATTTTAAATCCCTGTTTGTTCCATAGGTTGAATTCGAAACAATAGCTAGGCTGGTAATAGAGAAACCAGGTCATGGCGTATGATATGTTACAAGTGGGGTCAGAAATAGTTCAGACATACTTAAGAGCTTGCTTTTGCTGAAAATAGCCTCGATGGCTCCTGGCCTACAGAAACTCCATAGGCTTCCTGTGCTCTGCAGCTGTGGATTCGTATTACAGCTCTTTGGGAAAAATCCCTTCTCTTCAGTTGCTCTGGGATACAAGAATGAGCACTTGATGCTGTCTTCTGCTGCAGACTAGCCTTTAAATCTGACCATTGGATGGCTATATATAGTACCTGGACAGCTGACAGGGCCCCGGTGGAGAATGGGCTTCCTCAGGGGATCCCCCGCATATCTCACAGCACGAGCCCTTCCCTGGATGAACTGCCTTGGAGTGCAGCCCTAAATGAAAATAATAACTAAACTAACTCCGAATATTGCTTCACAGTTGGCTGAATAGACTCTGAGAAGCTGGAGAAAGGCATTTATTCTGGCTTAGCCTGGTTTAATAAGAGAACAGTTAAAAATAAAGTGTTCTCAGCATTGGGTGAACTTTGCTATCCGTATGACGTCCCTGCAGAAGAGCACACATGCTCTTGCCTTTGCACACACCTCACACAGTGCCTGTCTTGTAAAGAATGTCTTTATCTTCTGGGTGGCTGAGGCCAGGAGGTAAAAACACATTTAGATATCTAAAGATACTCCAGTCTCTACTGGGGCTTTATTCAGGAATATGCTTTGGAGAAGTCCTGCTTGTTCTTCTGCATAAGGGGAGGTGAACTGAGGAGCTGTGAGCAGGGTAACAGTATATCAGCACCTCAGCCTTGGGATTGTTTGTTTTTCTGGACATCTCCTGAGTCAGAGAAGGTTCAAAGACAGAGGGTGGGCACTGGTCTGTGGACAGCAAGGGCAGGAGATCATCTCCACGTTGTGGTGGCTCTGCCAAAAACCCTCGTGTGGGTAAAAACTCAGGTCCCACTCCCCCAAACCATATTGTGTCAAAGAGATGGATTCAAAGTCTTTCAAAAAAATCTTCCCTATGACAAAAATTCCAGGTCTTCCTTTTGAAAAACTGACCCAAATGGGTGACCCACTAAGTTCTTCCGTTTACTGACAACCAGCACTCTGTCCTCACAGTTTGGCTTGTGTTGTAATTTTTTGTGTGTGAATGCAAACTGGTTCTGACTAGTGTTCTTAAGAGGAAAGATCTGCCTAGTCCATGCTGCTATTGTGCCTGGAGTTTGCCTGTTTGGGCACAGCCTTTTGGTAGGAGTCAGCTGAAGGCCATGAACTTCCTTAAGGAGCATCCTGGACTCCTCTGGCTGCAGCTCTGTGCACAAGGCATTCATTTCTGCCCATAGCAGCAAATATATCTCAAACAACAGTGAACCCCTCTTCAAAAACCACACAAACACTGTGAGCATGAGCTTCTCCTTGGGTAGAGGATGAGAGAGAACAAAACCCCCCGTGACAGATGTTGGGCAGATGCTAAGGCACTTCTTAGAGGAGTTTGGATAGTGGAGTGATAAAGGCAGTGTGAGACTACATAGAATAATATATGTTCAGACAGAGATGCACCTCATAGAAGCCTTAAATGTATTTTTGGTGGTGTAACTTTTGCCGTGCTTGATATTTTCTTTAAATTTATTTTTTAATTCTATTTCTGGTTTTTTTATTCTCCAGAACAACTAGCTTATTGTAAAGACCAACCTGTCAGAGGTCCTGGATCTGTATGCTTTTGTGGCCTTTGTGATTCAGAAGGCAACAGATAGTTTTAAATAAATAAAGCTTTAACTTTTTAAATTGCTTAAATATTTTTGTTCAAAAATGCCTGAAGCTACATTTCCTTGTAACAGTAAAAATAAAAAGCAGTTAGTAACAATCTCGCTTAAATCATGAATTGTAAATATAGAACCTTTATCATCAGCACAGCACATCCAAAAATGTCTTTGTAAAATAAATCAAATTATATGAGTTAATTGATTCCAGGCAACATCAGCAACTGCAGGTGGAAACTGAATAACAGGATGTTTATTAATGAGGGACTATTAATCAAAATTGACAATATCAATTCCTGTTTCTTTTATTTGAATTCTACCTGCAAAATCCACGGACGTACTCGCTGAATTTTAAAATAAAAATTTAAAAGTAAAGAAAATGCTGACACTTGGGATTTTAGCTTTAGATGTAGGGCTATTTGTTTAAACAGCAAAAGGATATCCTAAATCCAATTTGACAGGCAATGCCAAAGATGCCAGTGGTAATTAATTAGCACTTAATTTAGACCACAGAACAACAGGATATGGAATTGGTGCTCAGTGCCATTTCCCCTTAGGCTTCATCTCATGAGGGTCAGGAGTATGGCTGTTGCATTGAAGGTCAGTAAATAAATTGGGGGAACACATTGACACTGGACTTTTCATGATAGATATCCTTCACCCTTATTACTGCCTCTGGCTATGGCTGATGAGAAAAGGACTGCAATTGTTCTGTGAAGAATGCTGTGGTGCTACACAGGCTCGAGCTGAGCAAGGTAGTGCCCGAGCTCACGCGCCGCACAGCCGTGGTGCTGGCGGAGAGAGCTGCCCTAACTTTGCATCTGGGCTGGAAATAAACTTCTGACTGCAGCACAGAAAGCTTCAGGAACTCTGACAGGCGAGAAAATTCACTTAAAAGCCGCCCTTAAGTTTGCTAGATTTGCGAGCTTAGCTTTAGATTAAGCATAATTAAAATCAAGGGAAGATTTTAAAGTGAGGTTAGAAACTAGGTCAGCAAGGGAAAAAACACATTTCCTTATTATCCCTCTTGTCTTTGTCTTAATAATATCTGGTACTCCTCCATAGAGCTAAAGGCTCTTAATAAAGGTGGATTAATGTTATTAGCAGCATTGTTTTCTGATGGGGACACCGAGGCTTTGATGTGCTTAATGATGGACAAACAGAAAAAGCAGAGCCACCAATTCTACTGGTTTGTAACTCAGTGAAAGAAGTCACTTTCTGCAATACACCCAAAGCAGAGGGGATGTGGAAAGCACGTAGGAGACCCTACGGAACCTTCTTCCCAGAGGCACATCAATTGTGCTCTTTGATTCAGGTTTACTGGTAAGAAAGATAGAAAGATTATGAGACTCGGTATTATAATTTAATCCTCCTGCTCCCAGTAAAATTAGGGCATCTGTCAGCCACCTCTATGCTCCCTCTTCCAGTAATCTCTACCTGTCTTTCAAAAGAGGGGCTCAGGTGGAAGGTGTCAGCACTGCCACTGATACTCAGTGATGTTACAGCTTTCTGAAAACACTTCTTAAAAACTCTACCCTACTATCTCGAAGTGGTCCAGTTCCCCAAGTCCCAAGGGGTGATGAACATTGGGAACTTCAGTGTTTACAGCAGGGTGGCTCTTGTTGCACGTCCCAAATGTACTTCACCAGCACAGCTTTATCCCCTTGGTCCCCAGAAGGGCTGCCTGCATTGCCGCGTTAGGAAAACACTGAGTTAGACAGCAGTCTGTGCTCAGAAAATATATTTTGGAAGCCCCAGGTTAGCAGTTATTTTAACTTTCACTTCATCACACCCTTTGCAGAGTGTCTCTGGGCAGTGAGTGAAATTTTGATTACTCTGAAAGTCACTGACAAAAATCCCAGAGACTGGGAGCCAGAATGGAGTCAGAATTTCACCTCATATAAGCTTAACTTTTCTCATTTTGGATGATATCTACTTTTACTAAGTGGAATTACTGCTTTTGATTATGTTCCATCTATAACCTCTTGCAGCCTTCAATTATAGCCCTTTTGCACTACTGTAATCCAGCTGCCAGCAAATAACTCAGCCCTGGATATGACAGGTTTACTTTCTGACTTACAGCCCAGAAGGGGTAATTGGCTGGAATTTCAACCTGGGATGTTGAGCTGTAGACAACCTGCTCAGAAATCTTTGCTGGTGAGCCTAGAGCTGCTCTTGAAAAGCTTAATTTCACTAACAACACATTGTTTTTGTCTAGTGTCATGAATTAATTATTCAATTCTGTGAGAAAACGTTTAAATCAGATAATGTGGCAAAGAGTTCCATGAAAGTCAGAGAACAAACTCTCATCGAAGTTATCCTTTTCTGTGAACTCCTGTATAATGGATTCACACAATCATTTAGTTTGGAAAAGATCTTTAGGATCATCAAGTCCAACCACTGTAATGACTTAATTTTTTTTTCTTTTCAAGTCTTTTTTAAATAATGAAAAAAAAATATTCGTCTATAAATTGCCTCCAATATAAAATCTTCTGGTTTTAACCTGTATTTTCACCATCTTGTTGTTTAAAAATGAAAGACTTTTTGCAGTGATCTATCCAAAAGAGATGATTTTGTGTGGGATCTGACCTCAACCAGGATTCCTACTCTTCCAGGTTCAGTTCTGAACTCTCCACAAGCTACAATTGCAATATATATGCACTGCATTTGTATCAGATTTGAAAGATGCTTTAACATGCCTCCCAGCATCACGATTGTTTCAGCCCTGATACTCAACACGAGTAGGATGAATGTAGATCTTAAATGCACTAGTGAGTATGTGCCATGAGTCTTTGATTTCTTTAAACTTATTTACATTTTACTCGCCCTTGAGCAATGAATTTACTGTGTCAGCATTGTCTTTTCTACTTACAGTTTGTCTGTCTTGTCCTCTCACCTTAGCTTGATGATTATTTTTTTGTGCATATTTTTTTGTGTGTAGTCCATTGCACTAAATGCAGGAACTGCCTGGAGTGGAGGATTTTACATATATTGTGTTTTTCTAAGAAGCGCCCTTTGTAGTACTGCAAGTTCTGCAATATTTCCTGGATTTAAACTAGCTTTGAATTTTCTTATCAGTTCCTTTAAAGTCAAATACCCATTCACACATGTACTGGTCTCAGATGACTCTGGTCTAACTGCCTTAGATACTTTATAAAGTGTTTATTCTCTATACAGGTAGCCCCACCTCCCTTAACAATTGTGTTTCTTTCATCTTTGAAGCTTCAAGTGACCAGGTATGCCAATATCTCCTTCTGCCTGACCCTGATCAAAATCCACAGTTAGAAAAACTGTTAAGGAAACAGAGATGAGTCTCTTAGACCTCCAAACCCAAATCATGTCTGACAGAGACTGAAAGATTTAGGAACAACAGGTGCAATCCTGCTGTTGATATCAAGGCATGGTCATCAGTCTTGGGACAGCTCCCTCACTAAGCAGCTTCCAGGACACCCTTTTGTAGGTGCTGCATAGATCTTCCCCTACAGCAGAAAATGTCTAACTTGAAGTGAATGGTTGTAGATGGATTTACAAGCTGAGAAAGTGCCTCTTTAAGAATGAAATATTGTAGTTTCAGGATGCAAAGCTCTATAAAAGTAATTTAATACGAAGAGTAATGGAAACCTGTTAGTGTTTAACCCACAGAGGTTACGAAGTTCCTCCCCATAGTGGTCAGGTGAGATCCAGAATGTGTTCACCAAGATTTGAAATTTTTCCTGAGTTAGAAATCTTTGGATTGACTCTGAGTCCAGAGCAGCTGCAGTGGTTTCCATGGGTAGATGTTCTGAAGGAATGAAAACTCATTCTTCCAACGACACTTTTATGAGACCGTTATCCAGACATGGAAACAATCTGAGCTGTCTGAGGAGGTGGTATTAAGTTGCCTGCTACTACTGCTGCCACAGCCCTGTGAAAATCCTCTCTGTGCTGAGAGTTTGAACAAGACAAACTGATGTTCCCAGTAAACTTTACTTACTGGAAAACTTCCATATGCTATAGGTTTGTACCATAGTACCATATGCTGTGTGCTGATAGTGTGTGGTGATTGCTGATAGTGTTTGGTGAAGGTCTGGCCTTGGAAATGTGGACAGCAATGATCTGGGAAGTGGGAACAGTTTCCAGACAGATGAAGTGCTATCCTGAGGTGGTTTGGGGAGGCTGAATTTAGTGCTGACACAGAGAACACAGTGCAGAATGTTTGAGCTTTTTCCATGAAGGTGCCTGGAGAGCTACGGGAGAGGGATTGATGGGATCTGTAAAAAACACAGAACTTTTCTGAATTCCCTTTTCTTGACTCATCTCCATGGCAAGGGGTCTTCATTTGGAAGACCACAGCAAATCTCTGGAGAGGATGTGGCAGTGCTGTCTAACGTCAGGGCTGAGGTGGTGTAGAAACCCTTGGCCTGGAGGAGGTAACTGGTTGCATCTTGTGGACCATGGGAGGAGGCAAGCTGACTGGAGTGAGCTGCTTCACAGATTTATGATTTTACATTGCACCATAATGCGCAATGTACGAAAAGATAAATATTTTCCATTCAGCAACATCTTGCTGTATTTTCATCTAACTCTATAATTTTAATTATAAAGTGAACATAACCTGTATCAAATTATGATTTTGTTAACATATTGAATGAGGACAAGAAAAATAAATACCAGATTTTATACTGTACAGGCACATGAAGGTATAGTAAAAAAATCTGGTTTCCTTGACCACATTGTCATAATACGCATATATAACTGCTTATTGAATCCAGGCTGTGTAGACAACAGAAAGAACACTGGCTCCATACCATCACAATGCATGCCCACAACAAAGAGGAGGAAAGAACAGGCTCTTTCATTGTGTGTTTCTAAGTATTACCAACATAAGGGCTAAAAACTACCTCTGTCTGAAGTGTATCTATACAGCCATGCATAAGTTATTAACTGGGCTCCCTCAGCACAGTTGCTGAAAATATTAATATATTCAAATTATATTCTAGCTACTGCAAAAACAGTAGATCAGAAAAATGTATTAAAATCTCTTCAGACAAAAGGAGTCATGTTATTTATAAAGTTTCTTCCCCCACCCCTCCTTACTGGAACACAAACCTTCATTGTATATAGTACATGAGAATGCAAGATGATCCTTAGATGTCAAAATGTGGCTTAAGGTTTGAATGTAATCATAAAACAGTGACTCCAGCGCTTGCCATAAACAAATTGTCACTGGTATTATGTAACTTAGACTATTCATAAAGTATAAAAGATGGGAAGAATAAAAGGTGGCTGCCAAACACTATGGGCCAAATCTGAAGGTTGTGCCAAACTGTGCCAGTGGGCTGAGAGTAGCAAACCCAGCATGGAATTTGGATTTGCACTCCTCAGTGCTTGGGCTGCTTAAATTAGAGTGAGACTAAGACCATTTTTTTATTTTTATTTGGTTTGTCAGTAAGGCAGCAAAGCAGCAACCAGTGGTTTCTGCAGCCCCCCCTGCTCGCTCGTAGTAAAAGGTGTGAAAGTGGGATAAAAGTTCCCCAACCACCACAGGATGGAGTGGTTTTCTGGGGTGCAAAGAGGCATAGTCAGTCACCAGGAATGCAGCCTGGAAAGGGAATAATCACCCTCAAATATGGTGGTATTGAATTTTTCATCTTATTCGGAGTGTAGGGTCCCACCTCTTCGGGTTGAGACCCTGCTCTTTGCTTGGACCCCTCTGAAAGGCTAATTAATGACGGAAGACCATACATCAAGGCAGAAGGTCTTGTCTGTGGACAACAACGAATCATTCATGGCCACTTTCCTTTAGTCCAGGCTTTAGGAGTAAAGTATGTCTGATAATACGTGCACTACACAGATTTAAATTGCAGCTAATGTTTGCGTTAATGCCCTTTATCAGGGACAGCAACAAAACTATATATTTGTCCAACCCTCCTGCCCCCACCCCAGCTTCCTTATAAAAGTAAAATTGCATTTTTTTCACAGCCTGAAATAATTGCTGAAGCAGAGATACTGGTTTAACTCATTATGAATTATTAGTGGAAAAGTGGGTCTCAGAAGTATGTTACATCTGAAATATTTTTCGTCACTTGAACATGTGCCGTCCAGAACTGGCCCTGTTCTACCAGGCACTGGGAACAAACACTTTGCATTCACAGATGCTCCTAATTTGGTGTGGTTTGGAGTGTAATTTAGATCAAACGTATCCATGTAAATGAGTCAGGGTTTCTTAATTAGGTGCCTCTAAAGAAAAAACTTGGACCACATCAGTAGGTGTGGGTGTGGTGCCCACAGTACTGGAATCTTTTCTATAGATGAAGCTTGAGTTTTGTTCAGGCACACTCTAGGTTTTTCTTTCCCTTTTTTTTTTCTTTCCTCTTTTTTTTTTTCCTAAAACACAATAATAAATCTGCAGATGGCATAGACATAAAGACGCTACTTCAGAGGAGCTGTCTAAAACACTGTCTCTTTGGCAAATGCCTTAAAGTAGGTCATTCTGCTGTGATTTAGGTTTATATTTCATTGCCAGCTTTTTGTTCCCATTACAAGTAGGGTGCATTCCAGTCCACAGATTTTTTTTTTTTTTTCAGATTGGTTCTTATTTACAAGAATTTGTAGATCTTCGTAAGAAAATGGCCAATACCCTGTCAGAAGTAGTAATCATGCACTTGACCACAAAAAGAGATGTATGAAGGTGATAACCTGCAGATGTTGGAATGTAAAATACCATTCTCTGGAAGCAAAAATTGTATTGATTCTCATAACATGGTGATTGAAATTATTGTTGCATCTTTTGCAATGTGTGAAAAAGGATTTGATCTAATGTCATGCCAGAACTCTCACAGAGCAGGGCCATCCATGGCCCTGGTTGTTCAGGTATTTGCTTTTGCTTTTTATATATCTGCCACTGAAGAGTGTGTATTTTATAGCTTATAAAAAAAAAAATCAGGGGCTATTTTCCCATCAAATTGCTGGGGGATTTACATGCCAAACTCCTAGCAGCCTTAATGAATTACCTGCATAAATTCCCTTTCAATCAATAATAGAATAGATCTTATTGTGTTATATTAATTATTTTGCACAAAGCGCTGACATTTTGGCATTTAAGTGTTTTTTGTGTTTGTTTGTTTTAAGTTCCAATGAATATCTAAGAAACTTCAAGCCTATTATTTATTTTACAACCTTAGTTCTGAGAAAAATCACATATCTTTAGGCAGCAAAATGAAAAGCGCTGCAATTTACCCTTTGATGACCTGGTCCCGGACAGTAATGTGTTTGGGCCCAATATCCCAAAATAGCAAAAAAAAAAAAAAGGTGGGGAAAGCCATTTTGTAGTGAATTGAACATTCTTAATTTTGGCCAGCAAAAAAACATTTGAGCTGAAAAGAAAACTAACTCCGAGCAATATTGAGAGGTTACAAAATCACATAAATTAACTCCTCCGGTGATATTTTGCTGAAGTTTGTGTGAGTGCAAACCAGAAGCAGGATTCTCACGTGGTCCTGATTAACTGAAGAGTCCTTAGCAGTAACCAGCCCTCCCTGGGATGTGCTGGCCAGATGCACATGTACTCCCACAGCACATGGATGAGCCTTCAAAGGCATGGGGGGCTCATGGTGGGGGATTGGGGAGCAAGTGAAGAGTGGAAGTGAGAAGTGTTGGCTGTGTCGTGGTGGGAAAGTGCCTTACCCTCTCCATTCCTCACTTTCTTTATCTGCACAACTAGGATAATAAAACTTACTGACCTGAAAAGGAAGTTGGGAGATTTAATTAATGTTTGAAAAGCTTTTTTGAGATCGTCTGATATTGAGCAATGTGTGATGAACAATAGGAGCTCTTGGAAACAGGGGCTCTATCTATCAGGATTTGTGTACTGCACTCAGCACAATGGTGCCGTGCAGCCACAGAGTCAACTGTGTCATAAATATTTAAATTAAAACTATGTTAATTATTTTTATCATTCTGTTATTTGCTGATACACCAGTTCAGTACTTGGTAGCATTGAAAATACCAAGTGCAATTATTTGTCTGACTGTTATGAAAATCAGGGTTTATATTTTTAAATGTGGTTGTGGAAATAGGAAGTAGATGGAAACATGGGTGAAAATGTGGTTTTAATTACTCATCATTCTTCTCGTTAAAAACACTAAACTGTAAGGTATTCTCTGGTGAAGAGCTAAACTTTATAAACTTTCTTATTCCACAAAAAGTAGGATTGGGCAAGATTGCAAAAAACTCCGTAGCAGGTCACCCCCACCACAAAGTGTGTAAAATCAAAATGTATAAAGGTGCTTCTGAAAAACTGGATTTCTTTATTGCCTTTAACCCAAAATCTACTATTACTCCTGTCTGTGCACACTTGTGCCTGGTACACATTTTCTTGTGTCCAATAATATACAAAGGATCAGTTTAGTAGACTGATGTGGGCTTAGCAGAGACAAAACGGGTTTAAATCTTCTCCTTCCCCCAAAATGAGCCCCGGGAAGCTGTGGTAAATGGGATGAGTGTTGGCATTGTTCCAGCCCCTTTGTAAAACTCTTCTATAGCTGAAACTGAGACAAGCACGTGTGCAAGAACACATCTCGATAAATATATTTGCCCTTCTCAAGTTAGAAGCTGATTAATTCATTTCATGTAAATCTTAAAACACGAGTCAGGGATGCCTGAGTCTTTTATGTCCGTGGTCAGTCACTTGCTTACTCTTCTGGAGCAAGAGGATGTTTCTCCTCCTCACATTTCCCATAGCTGCTCCCAAAGCCTGTAGGAATATGGCTAAACTTTTCTCCTTGCTGCTGTCCCGTGGCTGAAGAGCAAAAGCTGCTCATGAGTTCCCTGATTATAAAGAAAGATCTTGATTCAGGAAAAAATTTTGACAAATAGTCTTTTTGTGCCTTCAGTTAAGGGCTTCTGCACATTCTTGAATCTGGGCATTTTTTCTGAAGGAAAATTTAAATGCCCATCCCACAGTTTGGGTTTTAGGCCTTCCACAGGTTCACTGACGTTTCCCAAATAGAATTTTTTTGTACAGTCCTTCCATTCTGGGGATTGTTTTTAGTATTCAGTAACTTTTACCTTTATTATTATTATTATTATTATTATTATTATTATTATTATTATTATTATT
>NW_020884919.1:3902295-4070648 GCF_003945725.1 Corapipo altera
TTATTATTATTATTATTATTATTATTATTATTATTATTATTATTATTTTCTTAATTAAAAACTTCCACAGTTCTTAGTGTAATCTGTTCTTCTACTGTGTGAAAAAAGGATTCTTCCGAGCCTACATTTAATATGTGAGCCTGCCCAAAACTGCTGATATGACACATAGTTTAGCAAGTGAAAACCACATATGTTTGCTACATCTTTCCTCCACCAACTTTAGAGGCAAAAAAAAAAAAAAAAAAAAAAAGAAAAAGTTTGCAGGCATCCCCTGGTTATCATTACTATATACTGTACTTTATTTTCTAACTTTCCCTCAGAATTCTGGGTACTGCTGCTGGACTTGTCATCACATTGTCATCGTGTCCTGGTGTGCAGGCTACTGTGAGCTGCTGGCTGTGCATGGTTTTTCTCTTTTTCTACTCTTTTTTTTTTTTTTTTAATTTTTTAATAGGTAGAAACAAGTCTGTTTAGTTGTATGTAGTTTGCAAAAGCCTTTGCTCTTCAGAATAGTTGCCACATGTTGTGGGGTTTGAGGTGGGGGGAGTGTTCCTCCCCTTGTTTGTCAAGGCTGGATGTTTTTCTCTGTTCATAGACCTATGAACATGAGGGAAGCTGGTTTTTTTTTCAAAACAGCTAAAGCTTGACATACCTATGACTTTTGTTAGATATGTTACTATCAGTGCATTTGTCTTAGATGAATAGTTCCACTCTTGATGAGGAGTATATTTCCAGTGAAATCAATGCAAACAATTAGTAGTGAGAATGAAGAATTTAGGCAGAGGAGGAAGGCAATCAAAAAGAAAATCATCCTTCTCTCTCTGAAAGGGCAGAAAGCCTGGATGGCAGCTGAAAATGTCTTGCCATGTTATGTACAGTAGGGGAAAAATGGAGCAAAATAAATGGAGTTTCTTTGATTCAAAGGTGGATCAAAAGGTATCGGTTCCTGCCCGAACAAGGCAGCCAGAAAGGGCACATTAGCAGATCCACGTGATAAAGCAAGAGGCAACTGCAGAGCTCCCCAGACAACTTGCCTGAAGTGCCTGCCAAGGAGGCAGATGCTGCTGCTGGAAGAATATCTTCCACAGTTGGGCATCTGGGTTCTGCGCTTTCCACAGAAGGGAGAGGGATGGGAACGTCAGCCTGGCCCCTGCCTTCCCATTTAATTATTTCAACATCCATTTTATAGTTCTGTAAATAACACGTATTATCCTGCCTTTGTGTGGGGGAATGATGAGCAAGGAGAGGGGTTTTTGTCTATAATATATCCTTTTGCAGGGGTGTCTACATGGAGGGGTAGAGCCAGACTGGAGCTTGGCTGCCCTGCGCTCCAGCCCGGTCAGATGTGACACAGCTCGGGTCTGGGAGTCGCAGAGCTGCCTTGCGGTGGCACGGAGCTCAACCTAATAAGCAGAGCAGGCTGAGATTCATTAATTTAACATTAATAAGCACAGCTTATTAGCTCAGGCACAGTGCTGTATAATGCAGGCACACAGCTTCTCAAGCAGAGCTGCGTCCACCCTCGCCAGCTCGGAGCACGATGCAGAAGACCCAGCCAGAGTGTTCCTTTCCCCTGCTGCATTTTGCATAAGGGAGAAAAGAGAATTTTTTGTGGTCACTGGAGAAGCTTCTTTGCAAATGAAAACAAAAACAACCCTCCAGGGTTTTAGATTGTATTGCTGGCTTATGCTGAGTCTTTAAGTCATTTAAACTCCTCGTGCCTCGGTTTCCCAGTGGGTGTGTAACAGCTACCTCAAGGTGTTGTGGTGAAAAAACTGTATGGTGAGAGCACTACGTGGTGAAAATATTGACCAGAAAATACTATAAAGAGTGAAATACTATAAAGAGTGATTCTCCTTCTGCCTCACTTGTATTATAGTTGTGTGAGTAAATTACTGGTTGCAAATAGGGATTTGTCACACAGGGGTTGGTTGTGCTCAGTTCACATTTGTGCAGAGAGCCAAGACAAGGTTTCTACATCATTTTGTGTCCTGTGTGTGCCTGAAAAATTGGGGTCTGAAAGGTGTATCAGTTTTATCTGGTGCCTGTGATTAGCTCACTGTGGGAGTAAAATTCATATGTAGACAAGAAAAAGGGAAGAGTGGAGACCTGTGGAACTGCGACACTGTTCCCACAGATGTATAGGACAGCAATACACAGGCTACATACAACAAACAAATATTTTCTAAACATTTTCAAATAAAGCAGGTTGTTTTCTGTAGCCCTTTATTCAGGAAAATCCCTACTCGGGTTTTTTTTGTCTCTTTCCTGTGTGAAGTCTATTTGTTTGGTTTGCTCATCTTCAGAAGTATGAATAATCTAATAGTAGTTGTGCTCAATTATTTTCAGTATGAGTCCTAATAAAACAATTCCTTATGGGATTAGACTGACAAGAGCTATGTGATATGTCTGTTCAGTCCCATATTTTGTCTATTCTACTTTCAAGTAGAATAGATTTCATGCAAAGACAGATGGGAACATTGGTTGGTTGGGTTTTTTACCCATTAAGTACAAGCACAAGAAGAACAGGTACTGCAGCCCAAAGTTTTGCTTTTAATCCACCTCCCATGGTGTTCATATGCTGTACTGTGACTTCTTGAAGCTTCAGAGAGCTTGGTTTAAGAGAGATATATGGCAGGGGTGTTTAATTCCTGCTGCCAGGTCTTTCTCATAGACTCTCTCATCTACTGCTTTGTCTGGGTTTCTGAAGAGGACCCTTTTGAAGTACATTTCACATTGTTATTTCTACTTGATCTGGACCTGCTCCTGTGGACTGGATTGCTGCAGAGGGGTTTAGGATAAGGTGAAAGTTGGATTCTTGTGCAGAGCTGTGTGTCAGTGAGACACATGCTCTCATGTGCTGTACAAGTCACAGACTTACAAAGTCCTGTGGTTCAGGTCTGTATAGCCCTGTTCTGTTTGTCTGACAGGAAAGAAGAGGGTAGGAAAAGGGTAGGAGAAAGAGGGGAATGCCAAGGAAACAGTATAGCTGTGGTCCTTCATCTTCTCTCAATCAGAACCCCCTTAGACCCAGTTAAACACTGGGCAAGAACAGCCATCTCTACCAGCAAACAGAAATTGAAGTAATATGCCTCAAATCAAACCAGTTTAATTATTTTCCCAGCTAATCAGAAACTTTTGAATCTCCTTTGATTTGACTGGAGAAAACCTTGTGAGGTAAAGGGATGGTTCAAGTCCATGGTGAGATTGGCATGTTGTGCACATTGACATCAATCTTCTGAAGAGTATCCCTAAAAATAATATAATTCTACGTTTTGTAACCTCTGCAAACTAATTGTGTTTCCTGATTCAAACAAACACGTATTGTCTATATTTGCATTATAACCATCATGTCATTACTATTTTATTCTTATTCTTAGTTTACTACTTTATTCTTATTTACGGAGCCACTTCATTCTTATTTATGGAGCCATGAGGCCAGTCAGACTGGCCCGTCTTTCACATCAAGAAATTCAAAATGGAAAATATAACTTTTATCTTGTTTGGGTTGGGGGTTTTTTTTTTGGTGTTTTAAGTATCTGTTCTACTGTTTCTTCCATATCAGTGGAGCCAAGCTTTTGGAATAGCCCTGTCTTTTCCTGAGGGTGTGTTTGAGGCAGAGAAGATGAGTGACCTTCTTCAGAGAGATCACACAATTGCTTCCCTAATGCTTAAACCCCCAAATGGCTCCAATATCACATCTTCCTGCCTTCCATCACTCTGTGCCACTGTGCCACATGGGTATACCTCTACAGTAAGAACTATTGGTATTTTATTGATGGTATTTTAGTGGTTTTATTTTCCTTTCATTTCATTTTCTCAAAAAAACCACCAATGTTGGTCCAGTTTTGCCAGTTATTCTACACATCCACAGCAGGAAACAATTGCTGTCCCAAATAGATTATGCTCTAAAAAGCCAAGGCAGACAAAGGAAGCATTATCATCATTTTGTAAACAAGGAACCAAGGCACAGGGAGATTAAATGATTTACCCAAGGTCACCCAGAACATCCGGTCAAAGCCAAGAACTGAACCCACGTCTCCTGAGTCTCAATCAAGTGATTTAACTATGAGATCAAAGACTTATTGTGTATACCTGATATCTCTCCCCTAAGACATTGCAGCAAAACTTTTTTTCAGGTTAGGATCAATGCCACATAGAGTGCAGTAAATTTTGTATATGGCATATCTGTGCTGACAGCGTGTACCCACTTCTTGCTCTCAGGTTCTTCCCAGGAAATAATTTCCCTTATTATTCTTCCATTGACAGTAATAAATTATCATCCTTCTCTAGATAACCCGCTGAAGGAGAGAATGTGTGCACACAGTACATCAGATGAACACATAGAAAACTGTTTTTCTGCAAGGCCAAACTCAGTCATTTTATGGACTGTTTAAAACCTTTCCATTAGGATTAATGAAAAGGGGACATTCCCACAACTATATGGACTTCATTTTGCCATTTCAGTTGGAAGCTGCAACCCAAGATAAAGGATCTACATCTCTTATATGCATATGCCAACAGAATGCAGCAGAAATGATCAGTATAAAGGCATCATTCATTATAAGCTCAGAGTAGTCTTTGATTTGGAGTCTTTATTACTCACTCACTGGGATCATTATATCACTCCTGGGACGAGATACTCCTCTGTGCACAGAGCCTTCATGAGGCCCAGATCCTAATTAGCCCCTTCAATTTTAGGGGTAGTTTGGCTGAAGAGCCACAGTAGAAAATGGGATTGGATAGTCCCAACAGCAGGGTAAGGGAGGAACAGCATCCCGCCCCTCACGTGACCCTGTCTTGAGGTCTGATACTTCAGCCTGGTCATTCTGGAAGTCAGACAGCTGCAGGTGGGTTTCAGAGTGAGCATGTGCTCTAGCTACACTTTTATTGTTAATGGCATGAAACATGAGAATAAACCCAAGCTGAACATGACATCCTGAGTTGACTTTTTGGGCTGAAATGTCTTGCGAAAAGAGTTAAATGAGGGTGGAAACCACAGAGGAATGATAAGATGGAGCCTTACAGGGTCATTTGTCTGATTCTGTGGTATCTCAGGAACACCAGAAGAGCAAAGATGCTCTTCCAAATCTCCTCCCAGAGTTTCTTAAGGTGCTCTGTGTTGTCACAAGATTTCTTGTGAGGACAAGAGCTCATAATATATTTTCTTGAGTGAGGTTGTTTCTATCATCATGTGCCTCAACATAGCACAAGATCAATACAGAGGATTGAATAATATGTTGAAAATATGAACATCCAAAAGTCTGTTGCTGGAGCAAGTCAACCAAACTGGGGGAATGCAATAATGAAACGTTGCAGTAGCCCAGTTCTATGTACTTGTAACATCCCAATGTATTTGGCTGAAAGGAAACAAAACTGTTCTGCTTTCTACTAGAGGAATAATTTGGGCTTTTGCTTAGACATCCTGATTTCTTGTGCAGGAATAGGATATACATAGATACCATAAATCATGCTTAGTTTTACCAAAGAACATAATTATCTTTGGTATTTTGGGTGACATTTCCAATAGGATTAGGACACCACGTACCGATTCCTTTTAAAATTATTGGTCTGTCACTACCATGGTTCTACTTACTTCTTTAGATGTTCAAAAAGGATTTTCATTGTGTCATAGTTGGGTCTAGGCAGCTTTTTTACCAGGTTCCTTATGGATTTGATGCGAGTGGTATTGTCCTGGATTTCTAAGGGAAAAAATAAAGAGACAAAATAACCACTTGAGCGCCAAATTAGGACATTGCTTTGCACAGTGTCCTAGCTGGTACCTGAGCAAGAAAAGTCATCATTAATATGTGGTTAAAACCAGAATATTTCATACCTTCTGTCACTTTAACAGGGTGCAAGAGTAGTTTACAAGGATTTAAAATTCTCTCTTAACCTTAAGGAAGCATTTTCTGGTTCACAGAAAAATATTTTTATAATTTTGATTTATTTTATTAGATTATTAGACTGTCATCCTAAGCTAAAATACCACCAAGTAGTAAGGGACCCATATCTTAAATGGAATTCCTCTTTGGAATTACACTTGTCCAATGGTGCAGCTTCTGTGATCAATGCACTTCCCGGGTAGTCCTTGCTGTCCTTTTTTCCTCATCATAATTAATTCCACTATATTTATGGATCTCTGTCCTTAACACCTCATCATGTTTGGAAACATAAAATAATTTGCTGTTGTTTTTAGTAGTTCTTCCTGGTGAACAATTATTTCAAGAAACTGTTCCACTGTAGCTATTTTCTCGCACCTGTAACATCTCACAACTGGAATTTCTACAGGAAACCGTTTGTGTTTCAAACTTATGACCAGTAATAAAGAATGCAGCACTAAGGGCTTTGATATCTCTTTTTGAGGTGATAAGAACATTTCTATCCTTTTTGCTAAGATATACCTTCCCATTTTACCATGATTTGTGGTTTCGTGGGAAAGGTTTGACCGACATTTTCATCGATCTGTGCAAGATGTTGCAACTAAATTAAAGTCTTGTACAACTGTGCTTTCATTTAGGAGCAGATTAGATAAGGTACCGGTAGGTCTGACGTAGGGAAAACATCTTGCATGTTACATGCCCTAGATAACCTGAGAATACTTTTCTGATCTTATCTATGATTTAATTATCACCTATCATTCTTCGTATATGTTCCTCTTTAATATTCATATTACCCTAGCACCCAGAGATCTCAGTTAGGATTAAATCCCAGTTGCAGTAGGTGCTGCATAAACATATGTGGTGATTACTGCCTTGATTTAGATTTCATCACAAAAAAAGTTTCAAGCACAAGTTTTCCTGCAATCTTAATTTAAAAATTAAAATTACTAGGAAAATATTCCTTCCTTAGCATGTATTACTAATTCCTGTTGAGATTAATATTTCATACATGCAGATATAGATGTATATATCCATACATTTATATAGACCTGGAAGAAAAAGAACTTAAAATAGACAGTTCATAGATATTTTTTTCTAGTTAAAATAACCCAAAATTTTCTTATGGATTTATTCTATATGAAGTCACACAATGGATAACAGTGATAATGAAGTTAAACACAAATAAAGAACACACTTTCTGTGTATTACTCTCTTGTTCTGGTTTGACCTATAAAGAACCTTAACCTCTGAACAGCACAACCTCTCACAGTCTTGCAACCCAGTCACCCCTTCAGGTTTTCTGCCATTAGTACTGTTCATTTTTGTTCTATGGACGATCTACCCAGTGGAAACATGAATGAATATATGAAAATTGTATAAAATTTGTAGAATTGAATTTGTTGCAGGAAGAAAGTGCAAATTCTCCTTTTGTTCTTCTTGGTGTGTATACATAAAACCACAGAGTCATTTAGTCAGAAAAAACCTCCAAGATCATCAAGTCCAATTACTGTCCCAGCACTGCCAAGGCCTCCACTAACCCATGTCCCAAAGTGCCACATCTACACGGCTTTTAAATCCCTGCAGGAATGGGGAGTCCACTGCTGCCCTGGGCAGCTGTGCCAATGCTTAGTAATCCCTTTAACGAAGAAATTGTTAGTAATACCCAATCTAAACTTCCTGGCACTGCTTGAGGCCATTTCCTTTTGTTCTGTCACTTGTTGACTGGGAGAAGAGACAGACCTCCTCCTTTCTACAACCTCCTTTCAGGTAGTTATAGAGAGAGAATAAGGTCCCTCCTGAGCCTCCTTTTTTCCAGGCTAGACACCCCCTTCTCCCTCAGCTGCTCCTCCTCCTCAGACTTGTGCTCCAGACCCTTCCCTAGCTCTGTTGCCCTTCTCTGGACACACTATGACACGTTAAGACATGATATGACCACACTAAATTAGTCATATTTTTATTGGGGCTGCCCTGCCTTTACTCCAACCTCTCAAATGCAGGTTCTCAACTAGTTTATCTTTTGATTCTGGTTTTGTATTTTTTTCAATGGACTTGAGGGGAACTGAGACACTGAGGCAAGGACAAACTCAGTGGAAGGAAGGGCTCACTGTTTGTCTGTTGCAGAGTATTTACAAGGAAATGTTATACATTAAAACTTTATTGTACTCTCTTGAAGGAAGTGACTCTGCTCTCTGCTGATTAACACAGATACCAACTTGGTAACCACCTTCCCTAGAGAAACAGCTGCTTAAAGAGGCTGCACTTCTTTATGAGGTGTATTTGTAAAAGAAATTAAATATAAAAGAGCAGTATTAATTTACAAAGAAGTTATTTATTGAGAGAATGGTAAGGCTAGAAAGCTTTGTTTTAGGGCTTACTGTACCAAAATCATCAGCACTGGTACACAGGAGATACTTAGGTAGGCACTAAAGCACAAAAATGGTAGAAATTTTGCATAAAATTACGCTGTGAATCGGTCTATTTGTTAATTGGTAGTCTATTGTGAAAGAAGAAAAAACAGGCAACATGTGGTAACTTTAGTCAGCATTTCTGAACTGGGAATGATAAACACCTCTGCCTGGCTCTGGCATTTATCAGTACTGAGATATTATTACCACATAGAGTCACAGCATGGTTACTGTTATCATCAAAAAAAAAGAGCCAGCTAATCTTAATGGTTTGTAAAGCCGTTACCTGCACTGGTCTGACATTTATCATGATCATTTTACCACATGAGTCCTACATTGCAAAGGTATTTTATCTGGAAGGGACATCACTATGAATTATTATTTGCAGCTAGGTAGAAAATTGTATGTTGTAGATACCTTTTCTCATTATAAATCACAGTCACATTTCACCATTTCCCACACAAAGCTGCTGAGCCCAGGCTTTTTGCCATAACACTTAGTCTCGCTCCCTTTTATAGTTCCATGAAAATATTGGGTACTCTTTCATTAAAATGGTTGATATTGGTGAGTTTTTTTAAATGGTCTATACACGCTTGATTTTTCTCTAGTATAAAAGAATTTGTTTTTCCACTTGAAAAGCTGAAGAGGATAAACTGTTCATTTTTTTTATTAAAGCTTACTCTTGCTTCGGTTTTTGTGGCTGGGCTTGTCTTTACTCTTGACCTTGTTGATGGAATATTTAACAGATCAGATGCAAGATCTTATGTTTCATTTGCAATACCTATGTATTCGCTTTATTTCTGTAAAGCCTTCAGTTCCACTTTCCTAGGAATTTTCTGCTTTCAGATTCCTTAGTAGAAAGATATTTTTAATTTTCTTTTTTTTTTTGGTTTTTCCCTTTACCATGCACAAATGAAGGGAAGAAATCTTTAAATGTGGGTTTTTACAAATAGGTGGGAAAAAGTTATTCCCTTCCTTGTGCTGTATCATGAAGCCCAGCAATGCAGTGTGAAAAGGAAGGAAAACACTTTGAACAGCTGTTAAATTCTCCAGATAAGTCTAGCAAATGAAGCAGAGCAGTTGTGATAAAAAGAAACAGTATTGGTTTTAATTATATCCTTTTTATTGTGAAAATTGGTGAAAATCTGAGGAAAAAAAAATCCCATTTTGGAAAGTTAGACTCTCTTTTCCCTGTGAAGATTTTGGAAGGAAAAGTCATCGTAGTCACATATATCAAATAAAGAATGAGAGGAGGGTTAATCCTTTTTGCATTTTTTTGGGAAATTGTGGGAGACTTAGGGGATAATTTCAGCAGATCAGGATACTCTGAAGTGAAACGCAGATGGTTTTTCCATGTAAAAGAATCATAGAAAATATATTTAGAATTTGGGTTACTGTCTTTATAAATAGGGCTGGCTCCCTTTAACAGAGCAAAACCGTGGAGATGCTCTCTTGTTTATATTTAAATGAAGAATGCATTGAAAAAAAATAACCCTTCTTACTATTGTATAAGCTCTTTTGTAAATGAGCTTTGGATAAACATTTGAGCACGGAAGAAAACATGATGTGTCTGTAACATTAACAGTGGCTGGGTAAAAATGAATGAAGAAAGTAACCTTTAGCACTCGTGCCCATAAAGAATACTTAAGCGAATCCCACCGAATCCTTCTTTTAATCATTAATTTTAAATGGACATAGATGTTTACAACAAACCACTTTGTTTCAGAACAGGAAGTCCAGGGTTTATCTCCAATAACTCACGTTGGCTAGGAAGGGATGGATGCCTCTAACCTGACATGCATTCATTATTTTGTAAGGTACTGGGGTCTGACCCATGACCCTCCTCAGACCTGCTGCATTATTCATGTCCAACTTACTTTGTATAGTTTTACTATAGCACCCATTTCCCTTTTTCCAGGCATTTTGGTGGCTTGTGCATGTTTAATGTTAAATGGCATTTATGCCTCACATTAATGCCTAATTTTATCACAAGCCAAGGCTTCTTTTTATGCTTTCGAGCCTCACGGCTGAACTGCTGAAAAAACCCAGTGATTTATGATTCTGCATAAAATATCAAACTATTGATCTGCTGCCTTTTGTTGTTGGTGTTTTTTTGGGCACGGTTTTCTGTGATTTTCTTACATGCTCTTCTCACCTTGTTTTGTTTTTTTGGATAAGATTTCTGCTGTGGTTAAAACGTCACACACTGTTGCTACAGCAAAATCTGCCTGCCAAGAGTTTTTCCAACAATTCGCGACTGATTCGGTTGCCGAGAGAAAGATGGGTCTTGTCTGGGGCTTTTTTTTTGGGGGGGGGAAGGGGGTGTTGTTTATTTCATCTATTTTTTTTTTTAATCTGAATGGGGTGGTTTAGGTGGATTTTTGAGTGCTAATGAAATTGTGAGACTTATGGCGCTGGCTACAGCCAGCCGGAGTGTGGGCAGACGCTCTGTGAGCTTCCCCACTGTGCTGCTGTGCAAGCATCCCCGCTGTTATGTTTGCTATAGTTTTAATGTCTGTGAAAAATTCCTGATGCAACTAAATTATGTTCTGCCCTCTTGTTTGTATAAATAAACACCCGACTTAGCCAATTCATCTTGCTCTTGCCCATTTTAGAAGCTTGCTCTGTCACACAATGCTTAACCCCGGTCCTTGATAGCTTTGGTGTTATCAGGGAATAAAAACTTGCTCAAAAGGGAGTGCTCTGTTGGTTTGATTTTTCTTTTTTTTTCCCCCAGGCATATCAACTCCCCAAAACTCTGCTTTCATTTGGTAAGTGTTCATATTCTAGAAGTCATACTGGCTAAAATACACGGGTTTTTATGTATAAATATATAGATCACTTATTCATATCACTTTTAATGTCAGGATATTTTAATGTTGCTGCATGCAGCATAAAAGTCCCAATTTTAATCACTCTCAGTACACTATGACAATCCTCTGCTGCAGATATATTGTAAAATATTTCCTTGTTTTAAAAAAAAAATCTATAAGAAGTGTTCAAACTAACTAATATTTGCTATAAGGAAAATAAGCAATTTGTGATCCGAATTGATTTACTTTTTATTCATGCCTCAGAATTAGATCTTGCAAAAGAAAATGAGAATTGGGTAAAAACTCTCTATCTGGGCAATTGATGAATTCATCCTATGTGATATAAAGAGGAATTTGCGATGAATATTCATACAACTTTTGTGATCCATTAGCAAGACCCAAGACAATGAGTTCGCAACTCAGTGCCATTTAACAAAAATATATGTGGAATTAATGGGAAAAAACAGCACTTAGAAAAGTTAAACTTTAATGTATCAAACTCCAGGTGCCAGAGTTTGAGGGAAATAACCAATAATAGTCATTTTTTACATATTTGATGGGACTGATTATGCAATGTGCAACTCTAAATGGCTTATAGCACATTGTAGCATGGTTCCATCCCATTGGCTACAGTAGGGTGCAGGCAGATGGATGACAGTGACAAGGAGAGAAGTGCTTTTGCTTAGCCGTGCGTTAAGATGCCATCCAGAAGCTCTGTGCACTGCAGACACTTCATTAGGATGCCAGGATAATGGTAAACTACCACTCAGAGTGACACCCCATTTCCTGCTTACTGAGCTCTCCAACCTCGGCAGATGTCAACAATCTCACAGTGCTACAGAGCAGACCTAACTTTCCAGGCACTTTGACTCCAATTTTTTTCCCTTAACAGTGCCATACATTACATGCAATATGTAACAGCAAGTACCAAACAGAAAACAAAATTTGCTGCCCTAATTATAACAAAGCAGCATCTGACTTAGGTACTGCATGCCCAGCGTACATACAACTGGTTAGGCAGCAGCAAAGGGGAATGGTCCTTGTCAGTCCATTTTGGGGGTTAATTAGACTTAGGACTTTGATAGCTAATGGGTAGTCTGATCCCGACTGAACCGATTGTGCTTCACTGCTAACTTCTACCAAGCACAGGAAAAACATGATGAGCTCTTTTCCTGGTATTTCATCCACTGCAAGAGCCTTGTGCAGGGTTTTCTGTGCAGAAAGAGCAGACTTGAGCATCTGGACGGTGTGATATTTTCTCTGCAAATGCACAACTCGAGGCCGTAACGCACCTCCCCAACAGCAGTTAAAGCCAGCAGAGAGGCTGAGCTACAAGGCCTGACCTACACTCCTTTCCACACACAAATAGTTGCTCACACTTTCAAAAAATGTCTTCAAAGACACAAACAGTATCCATCAGGTCATTATTTCTAATTTAATTTAATTTCTTGAACCTATCGGTGTGCGATTATGTTTTAAAAATCAGGAATCCTGTTTATTCTGTATATAGGTATTTTTCTCTCTCTTTGTTTTGGTGAAAGAGGTGACTTGGAGGTTGTGCTGTGTCCTACCACAGCAGTGGCCCACCACTACTTATTTTTGTTGTGTGAAGTGGTGGAAGCGTGACAGAACATCACTGCCAGCTCCTGAAATCCCTACTCCCCTCTCCTTCACTACCTCTCCTTGCCCCCATTGAAGATAGGCTTTTATTGGCACCCCTCTGGTCCTCACCCATGATCTCCAGACTACCATGTCATTGAGGATCTGGGAATGGACAGCGATTTGGGAGAGAGAAAACCTGGAGCGAGGTGGAAGGATGCACGGGGATGAGGTGGCAAAGCATTTCTCAGCTTTCACCTTACATGAAAATTAGGACGCTGAATAGGAACCGTCCCAGAACAATCACAAAGTCGGGGCCGTATCACATTTATTCAGCTGTTGTCTGTTTTCCCCAGGCAAAATTCCCACCAAAGGTGTCAAACACACTCTGACTTTGCTCTCTGTGAACTGCAGAGCCCTTGGCATTGCTGTGGAGAGAAAGGATTGGGCCCCCTGTCAATACGCCAGGAAAGATCCCAGGAAGAGTGAAAACTGGAGATATGTTTTAGGTGGTTAAACCGCAAATTTATACACTTAAAAAGAGACTTTTAAAATATGCTGGAAATAATTTTTTGCATATGCATTCTTGTATTTTTGATCTGCTCTGCCTAACCTTTAGTATATTAACCTCCAGCAAAAAAAGGAAGTTCATTTCTCAGCTGACCCATATGAAGGGGTTAAAAGGATTCAATATTTTTAGTAATCAAAGAAAAGCATACATTTTACTTTTCCTTTTTTTTTTCTTCTAACATTTAAAAAAAAAAAAATAAACAGCATCTCCCCAAGGGAGATTTAGATTTGAAGACTGTTCATTATATCATTTGAATAAGACTAGACCTGGCCTTTTGACTTTGAACCACTACCAAATTTCAGGCTGTGAGGAAATTGTTCTACATTTCCTGACAAATTGAGTTAAGCAGACATTAAGTGGGCTTTAAGAAAACAAATGGCCATCTTTATCACAGGTGGACACTGATGGCTTAATGGGGCCTGGGCTGATTGTATCACTTCTAATGGCTTGACGGGAAGCATTAGGGTTTTTGCATAAAGAACTGGCATTGCGAACCCTGCTAACACAGACCTGTCAAGCGTTCTGTATCCCTTTGTGCATGGAAGCAGATGTTTGTATGTATACTATGAACTGGCATTAGAGCAAGCGACAGATGCCTGTATGAATGCCAGGTTTGTGAATTTTTACAGCAGGAGCATGTTCTGAGGAAGTGCAGCCCTGCCCTCTATCATAGGTAATTCCCAGTGGAACTTGCTAAATCCCAGCTATGTTTTCATTATTTGGTTTTCCTAGCAACTGGATGAATGTGTCTGTCCTGAAAATGCGAGCAATGAGAGCGCTACCAAATTCTTACAAATTTGCAGGAGCGAGGGCTGGTTTGAAGTTATTATTTTCTGCAATTTCCTTTTGCACCATGTAATCTAACCCAACCTTTCTCAGAGGGGAAAGTGGTATTATAGCTATATAATTAAAACTTGCATTAATGCTAGCCGGTGAACCGTTCTCCCCCCCTTCCTCCTCCTCCTGCCCCCCACCCCCACAAAAAAAAAAAACCTAAAAAAAGGAGAAATGCAGAATTCGATACCCGGCATTTTCGCCGCCTTCCACATTCACAACTTGCACTATAGTTGTCTGTCAACAATACGAACAGGTAGCTCGCAGTCCATTAAACAAACACAGTGCCCCCCTCACTTTTATTTGACATTTTATTTGGCTGTGACAAATGAGCAGCAGTTGGATTATAACATAATTTGTCTTGTCTTTATTACCAGCACAAAGGACACCATTCATTAATTATTCTGCCGTTGCAGCTTAACACTAACTGGAAAGGTCCCTCTTCGGACAGATGGCGGGGACGATGTTATTTATATCAATCAGCCAAAATCCTCAACAAGGATTACTGTTCCTGAGACTACAATGATTTATTTCTTTTTACCTCACCCTCCCTCAACCCCCTTCTGCTTTCAGAGATTTCTCTATAAAAATGAAATTTGATGGGAATCTTAAAGCAAAGCCATATTTAACCTGTTAGCTTGCAAAACAACATGCATGCTACATCAGTTTAACTACATGATATTAGTTGCATATTTTGAATTGTTTCAGCTTTTTTTTCTTTTCTTTTTTTTTTCTTTTTTTTTTTTTTTTATCTTTGACTCCGCAGAAAAGATTAACTGAGGGTCTCGGAGCAGTAAGTTCAGCAAAAGTTTGCCTTTTCTGTAACACCATACTGCTGTTGTCCCCAGGGACCACCAGGATCAGGAAATAGTGCCAGCTGTCAGGATTTCTGTCTCTGATAAGATGAGATGACCCACCTTATTACACAGGGACCAGCACTAGACCCTTCTGCGAGATGAACTCGGATGTTTATTAAAACTCCAGGCTAAACTGAGGGTCAAATCATACAGGAGACAGATGCTCATCAATTCCTGCTGGATGCAAGTCTTTATTCAGTATCAAGGGGTGGAGGGATTTTACCTAACTTGTTCTGTCGTGTTAACGATCCTGCCCAACGCGTGATCAAACAGTAATCATCGCCACCGTTCTAATCCAGATGTAAAAATCATCTGAGCATCGCTTACAGGGGCTCAGCAACGCTGCCCTGCCTTGCACACAGCCATCCACATGGGTATTTATATCACACCAGGACTGAGGCATTTAAAGTTTTATCCAAGTTACACATGCTGCTAATAAAGACTAAAATACAGAAACTTTCATTGTCTGAAGAAATTATTGGTATAACCTTGGTGTCCTGATTAGTTTGCAAATATTAAAAGTCCCATCAAGACAAATATCAGCAACATGCAAATACCCTTGCAGGTTGTGATTAAGATTTTAAATGTATCCTTTTGCTTTTAGTTAATGAAAAACAAAGTCTTGGAGGATCTAAGTTGTAATTTATTAAACATGAAAGGCTCCTTGATGAAATATAGAAATGAGATATATTTTGCATTTCAAAGATTTAAGCTGACAACTTACTTGCATGCAAATAAGAGCAAGATTTGTAAAAATATTTGAAAAGAAATTATTCCTGAATGTACTTATTACAATAATGTGGCATGTAGATAAGAGAAACACACAGCATTAAAAGACATTCATTTCTCCAAAGTCTTAAAATTAGCTTCTTTCTGCCATTGTGTATTAATGTTCTTCTTCAGGAATGCAGCATATTAAAGAACTGAACAGAATTAGTAATAAATTTGTTAATTACAAATTTAAGCAACACAACTGTGTTGTTTTCCCAATATGTTTTTTTTCAAAAGCAGAATTGCTAATGCATTTTAATCATTTATGTATAAACATTTGAAGATAAAATATTCTGAAGTTTATCAATTTCAAGAGCTGTTTATTTGCTGGCAAAATAGGGCATGTTATACAACATATATCTTATCATTTTTGCTCATCAAATCCCCATTTGCTGAATGCAAATTTCTCTGGTCTAAGTGCTCTTGCACCTCAATTTAAATGAATAATAGGATAGACTCTATTAAAATCGGTTTAAGGTTGCCATGGGTGACATATCAGTAGGGTTAAAATGAGAAAAAAGGTCACAGAGGCAGTCCTTACAACCTGTTTTTTTTATTATTATTATAATGAAGCATATGTAAGTATCCATGTAGGTTTAAATGACAACATATTGATATTGTAGACAATACTTAGTTTGGGGGTCTTTTTCTATTTTTTTTTTTTTTTTTAGACAGCCTAGTCCACACCAAATAAATGTGAAATTATAGTGTCATCAATAACTCTGGGAATGGATTCAGTTGCACTGAAAATTAGAGAGTAAAGCCTCAGTGCAATAACACTGTAGACTGACAGATTGTGGATTTGTAGAAATAACAGAGAACTCAGAAAAAGCCTGTACTTTTGCTGCGGCAAATCCTTCATTTCAAGGAACTAGCAAGGTACTGTAATCATATTAACAAAGCAGCCAGAAACTATACCCAAACACCTCATTTAAGAAGAATTTGGAGTCTTCAGCTAACCTGATTTATGGGATTATGCATGCAGTTATTTGATAAGTATTGAAAATACTACCACTTCACACTGAAGCCTTCCTTGATCTATCTTTTTGTGTCTGTGTCATAGTCTTATCCTGTTTAAAGCTTAAAAAATACCGCTTCTGACTGTTCTAAAGACTTAGAGAACAAAGTAAAATCACAACTTTCCTGAATTTTTTTTTTATCCTTTAAAAGTCAAATTTATTTATTTTATTGGTCCCCTTATTACTCACTTTTTTTCTTTTTTTTTAGTATTATGCATGATCTTCACTTGGCTTTCACAGACTCAGATTTTTGATATGAGGAAGTATTATATTTCCTCTTTTTTTTTTTTTTTTTTTTTTTTAACCTACAACAAGAAGAAAAATCTCCTTATTTGCTAAGGTTACAGCGTTAGTTTAATTTTCATAGGAGCAGTGGAATATTTTGAAGTGAGTAACATTTACCAAGTCATTAGTTTTATGCAAACTAGGGAGGAAGATGAAAGAAAAAAAATTATCAATTATTTATAGATTGTTAAAATGTATCGTCGTGCAGTGCTACTGTATAGAAATGACAATTAGCCAAACTTACCTTCTATAATTAATAATGCATATATTATGCTCTTTGGGCAACTAATCACCAGTCCTACAAATTTGTTTGACACTGATGAAGATACCTAGCACACGCACGGGTTAAAACAGGGAAGGCAGAACAATGTTCTCCCATTAAGGAATGGCCAGCTGGAACAGGCTTTCAGCTATTTCAGCGCTCCTTAAACTCACGCCGTGCTTCCAGTTGACAAAATGGTGGTGGTCCTACCCAAGCGCTTTGACAACCTGATTGGCACATGTGAAATTAAAATCCAAAGGCTCCTAACGGGAAAGGTCTCCCAAACTGGCGGTTTGACTGATACACTGAAAGCAACCCACCGCATTTATCACCCTCTGCCTCGGCTCGAAAACTTCGGAAGACGGCAACAGCAGTGCTCCTTATGTCCAAGCTACTGGCCAGGCAGGCGCGGATCAGCAGGCCACGCTGCGCAACCTGTTTCCCCGGCGGTACAGATTTGGAACCGGCAGATATAGCTCGCGAGGGGCAGCCGCTCCATTCGCACCTATCAAAACAACAGGCAGGGCTGCCACGCGTGCCGGGAGAGGAGCGGGGTGGGCGGGAGGCAGCCCCGCCATGGGTGTGAAGGGATGGAGGGAGCGCCGCGCCGCACCCCGGCGCGATGGGGCCAAGGCGGGCCAGCGCTCGCGGCCAGGTGGCTTCGTCGCACCCACCAACCTGTTTTTCCCCTCTGCATCCTCTTCCTTAAGCATAGTTTTTCCCTTGAAACTGTTTTTTTATTTTATTCCTTTGAAAAGTGGTTTGGGTTTTTTTGTTGGTTTTTTTTTTTGGCTTTTTTTTTTTCCTTTTAGTTATATTTTTCCCCTTTGGAAATCTGCTCTCGTGGTATGCCTATTAGTGCCAGGTCTCTCACTGAAACGTCAGTCATCGCCATCCTCTTTTTTGTGGGTTCCTAAGAGCATCCTTATGGCAGTTGTGGTGGGATTCAGCCACTTAGATGCTGGCAGCTAACCATGTCAGGGAGTTACCCTGTTGTATCCACATTATTCCTCCAACCGTGCCAAGAAGTGAGGAGCTTCTGGGACACTTCATGCAGTGTCTCAGGTGCTCTAAGGCATATTAAATGGCCCTAGATGCATCATAGTAAATAGATTTACCTGATGCAGCTGATTATTTATTCATTTAGAGGTTGTATCTGCAGGCTGGTCACCCAGCTCACTCCCTTTTGCTCTCAGAGGTGGGTCACACTCCATCCTCGTCATTGGATTCTACTACCAAAGGGTTGTGTAAGGGGCATGAAGAATTTGGGTGTTCATAGGGAAAGTTATCCCAGCACATCTTGACAATAATCTCTCATTATGGAAATATTTGGATCTATAACTACAGATCTTTCAATGTATAGGGTTAAGCTGATCCTGTGACCATGGAATCCTTGGGTATGAATCAGATCCATGATGAAAAGACCAGGTAAATCATAATTTTATGTTCACTTCACTGTGTCCCACTGATTCTACAGCACAGTTTTCAAGGGAAGATCCCCTTTGCAAAACCAAATGGTTCCCACCTTGTTTTAAGCCCTGGTAAGGATTTGTTAAAAGCTCTGATCACTGTCTACCTGTTAACACACAGAATACTAAAGAACCCTCCACACTCACAGGGGGCAGTATGGAATTATTATTATTTTTTTATTTGTGATAAGCATACTATCTGTAATAATTTATGGACATTCTTGAATTTATAAATATCAAGGTTTGCCAAATATTTTAACTGTCCCTCCATGGCAAATTGTCTTTAAATACTGGCAGTTTTTTCTTTTTAACATTTACTTGTGGACCAGAAACACTTGCAGTCTATTGCCCCTGGCCTTCTGTGAGAATGTTAGTTAGCAATGCTCATAAAAACTCAATTCATCAATGTGAACATAATTTGCTATGAACAGAAAGCTCACAAAAGGGTGAATTTGTCAGATAGACAGGTGGCCTGAGATCTCTCCCTGATACTGAACGATATGAATAATAGATTCTGGTAAATGTATGCCAAGACTTGAGCTGTAAACACAGCTGCCTCCATTCCCTTCCAGAATAACAGCTTCGAGAACGAAAGCACAGGAACCACAGTTCCACCTGAGGACTAAGCCTGTGCATGTACACACACACACAAACACGCACACACTCACACTCACACACACACAACACACACACACACACAAATGCAACGTACTTGCAGCCTCACAAAGAAAACAATCCCAGAAAAAGGACAGAGCCCTTTCCAGCTCCTTTCTCAGACCCTTGCTCTGAGCGGATTTTAACATGTGTGGAGAGCAGAAGGAGGGAATAATAGAAAACATTTAAAATATATTTTAAAATATCTGCAGTCACAGAAATAAATCTTTCTGTGATCCAAAGGAAAAAAAAAAACAAAACCAAAACCAAACCCTCAGCTGGCTTTTGTAGGTAAAGGATCCAGACGTAAGATGGGGAAAAAAGCATCACAGTGTCACAGCTGAACATGTATAAAATAAAATTATAGAGCTTTTTTGCTTTGATACTACTTCCAAAAATTAGTTAACTATAATGATCCCTGCTAAACCTGCAAAACGTTCGGGATTTTTTTTGTTGCAGGTTATTGGTATTTATTTCTACTGCATTCAGTTTTAGCTGGGTTTTTAGGCTTAAATCATTAATTACTGTCCATGGACTAGGATAGAAACATATTATATGTGCAAAAATGACCTTTCAGCTTTCCTATTGAACAGCTCTCTGCTGGATGGTTGCCCAACATAACTTCAGAGCAGGCTGAAGGCTGTTCCAGGCAATCCCAATGACTGACGGTACAAAAGGGTCACTATAATGTTTGGAGACCAATGGGAAGGACCTAATCCCAGGTCAGGCTTCTCTGGCAGCATCATGTAGGTGGGAGGAAAAGAACCATGGGACAGTGACCTTATGTTGCTGAAAAAAAACAAGTAAGTCTTAAAAAGGGGCTCATTTTGGGGCCAGCCACGTCCATTCTGAGATCATCTGAAGCAGTTGACTTTGAAGGGCAGAAGTGGAATGTATTGCAGGAGAGAATGACTAGCTGAAGTCCTTGTTTTGGATTATCAAACTCTTTTATTTTTGCAGTTCTAGTTGAGGGCTCTCTGCTCTAATCTTTGCATGGTCAGGGTTTAACATGTTTTCCCCTTATAGGTATAAAACAAAGGACCTTTCCCACACTAGCATTCCTTATTTCAGGGATCAGGCAAGCTCTTTATTTGATCCTTCCCTGGCAGTGACACAGCCCAGGAAATGAACTGGAAATTGTATCATCCGAAGTTCCTACATGTTTGTTAATATCTGTTATTTAGGGAGGATGCTTCTCTGTAATGAGTTGGCTAAGGTGAGAGGCATGTAGCACTGCACACAGAACCAACACATCCTAAAGCTCCCAAAATGTGACCGCATATGAGATATTAAAGGCAAAATGGAAGTTCTGAACAAATGAAATCACTGTCAGAATAATAAAAGAGAAATGAGCTATGATCTAATCTGTTTTCTAGCAGTGTCACAGAGGAGCTATAATAAAAGCTATTTGCAAAGTTCAGAATCATTTCCCGTGCAAAGCCATTCACACACTATACGACTCTGGACAAATGGAGGGGGTCTTGGCTTTGCCAAAAAAAAATGGTGTGTGGATAGTTTACTATTAGTTTGAACTTTGTGCACCTAAATTTCCCAGTTGGCTGTGATTTAAGCTCCCTCTTTCTTTGAGATGGTACATGAACTTGTGCACCTGGCTTTCTCCCTCTATTTTTGGTGCCTTATCTTCACACCTTTCCAATTACAAACTGCAAGTGTAAAGGACGAACAGAAAAAGGAAAAAGTCACATCACTGGATGCTTATCTAACCTGGTTTTGCACCATGCATGCTTTAAATGAGAACAGAGCAAAAGATGTATTGTGTCCTCATTGGAAGTGCTCGCTCTGCTCTTCTCCTTGGAGCAATGGATGAAGTGAAATCCCACTTTACCATGTGCCTCTATTTCTGTGGCATCCTCTGTGCAAGCAGTGTGTGAGGAAGAGACAAACAAAAGGGACACAAGGAAGGATGAAGTGAGCATGTAAAAGCCTATTTCCTCCCTGGTCTTCACAACGAATATATGACAAGTGATGAAATAATAATGGAGCTGTATCTAGTGTTGTGCTCCTCCCTTTAAAGCTCATAAAAGCAACTTAAGGCTGTTCAAAATACTGACAGTTTCCTTGTATTATTTGTTTGAATTTTAAGGTGATGTAGTTTGGACAGCTGGAAATAGGATTGAACCAAAGGGGAGAGAACATGGAGCAAAGCTGAGCTGACCTCAGTCTAGGCTGTGAGAAAAACAAGTATGGAAAGGTGGAAAAGAAACATCCTCCACTGATTTCCACAGAAGTAGAATAACAGCACCTAAGCCCTATATAGAAGTTTCTTATTTCAGATCAGTGCCTTTTATTATAAGTAGATGAAGGCATGGCAGAGGGGGGAAAAGAAAGAGAAAACACTATTTCTACAACATGGCAGCCACCATTTCAAATTTGTGGACGTCAGAGATTTAAGAGCATTGTGGACCCCATATCTATAAAGGTTCTCTTTGATCAAAGGGACTGGTAACCAAGAGATCTTTTCAAGTGGAAAGAAATGAACTCATTAGCATCAGTGGGAAGAGCCGCAGTCACGGTGAGTTGTGGGACCTCCCTGGCTCCCTGGAGCCCTGGTAGTATGGCTGGGAGGATTCCCTTGGAGTGTTTTGCTGTATGATTATAAGTTATCTCCTGTCCAGCATGGTGTCTCTCGAAAATGGGGTTTGATATGGTCATTTATCCTGAAGACCTGGTGATGAGCATTAACAAATCATCTCCTGGACTTCATGGGTCACTGTTCTCTGTGAGAGGGACTCAGACTTGCCTGTGTTTCTTAGGAAAGAGTCCTGCAAAAATCCACCAAGGTTTCATGTATAAAACCATCACACAAGTCTCAAAATGCAAAAGTGAACAAATCACTTATTTGCACCCAGATCTCTTGTTTGTCTCTGCACAAGTCTCTCTCTAATCCTCCCGATTCCCTTTGCACTCATCTTGCTTGTCTCACTTTTTTCTTTATCTTTCCCCCAAGTATATCTCATGTTCCAAAGGAAAACAAAAATTAAAAAAATCGCAGAGTGAGGGCCTTATTCAGTAGCAAAAATATATTATCTGACATACGGGTAAGGTGAAGAACCTTATTTTTTTCATGTTTTGCTGGACATGGGATTTACTACACAGAGTGATAAAATAATTCTCCTGCTGCCTGCAAAAGCACCACCATGCAGTCAGTGTGAGTCACCAGCAAAAGCCACAGAAGTCAAATAAACATATGATGCATTGCTTCTATGTGGGAAAGCCTAATGTGTGGAGAAGACAAATATTGAGGTCACTGTCTGGTGGAAGACAGTGTTGCTGTATCAATAGAGATGACTGAGTAACTGGCGATGGTGAACTGAAAAGTGGAGCTTACCCAGTCATTACACTTCACAGGGTAATTATGGTAATTTCTGATGTGCTGAAGATGAAAAATAAGAGGACATCTTAAGAATAGGAAGTGTAATCCAACCCTGCCACCCACCCTGTTATAGTGCGAGTATTATTAGGCTATACATAAAAAAATAATAATATGATTTGTGTAATATATATTTTATATTTTTATATATATATATAATTAAAACAAAGGTAATTTCCATGGTCTTTTTTCTCAAGGGTTTCAGTTTCTAGGTGACTTGAGGTAGAGCTTAAGATCAGGCTGTTGGAGAAAACATGAGACTACCTATACAACTAAACAGGTCTATTCTGCAAAGGAAAGTTGATTGGTGTTATCTAACTTTGATATTATTGAAATAGAAATTGTGATCAGACATCAGGAAGAAATTCTTGGCTGTGAGGGTGGTGAGGCCCTGGCACAGGTTGTCCAGAGGAGCTGTAGCTGCCCCATCCCTGGAAGTGTGCAAGGCCAGATCGGAAAGGCCTTGGAGCGACCTGGGCTAGTGGAAGGTGTCCCTGCCTACAGCAGGGGGCTGGAACAAGATGGGCTTTAAGGTCCCTTCCAACTCAAACCATTCTGTGATTCTATGAAATCTACCTCTACCTACAGTTCCAGAACTTCAGTCCCAACAGTACCCAAATACAAACTATTATTTGTATTTGTGCCAATAAATTGTCATAGCAGTATCTCATATTTCTTTCTGATACAGCCTCCCCTATCCAACTTCATACTGCTACATTGTTCCCTAATTATGTCTAATTATTGCACCACCATCACCAATAACAAAGAAGGATTAAGTCAGGTAAGCTTGGCATGTTATTTCTGCATGTGGTACAGCCAACACTACTGTTTCCATCACCAATACAGTAAATATATTTACAAAGGAAATAGTGGTATGTAATGAACAGCATTTTATAAAAAAGCAGACACATTATTATTTATGACAAGAAGCACACATAGCTCACAGTGCACAAACTGATCAAGAAATAGGTTGTATATGTAGATTTTCTGTGGGTTTTTGCCCATTCTCAGAAGTCACAGTAAAGCTACATGGCTCTAAGAGTAAGAAATGACCTTAAAGCCACAGGAGAACTCCCACATGTAGAGGAGCCTTTTGGTGAGTTAAAGCTGCCACACTGATTCTTCTGAATTTATGACTTGGAGTCAGCTTAGCTAGACCTCAGCTTTTTGTCCATAAACTCAAAAGATGGACGTGCCACAATACCCTAGGTCTAATTAGCACAAACACCCATTAAGGTGTTAAAAAAACCATTAAAAAAAAAAAAAAGGAAATTACTATACAGCTATTTTTTAATTGGGAACAGGAAATTCCAGGAAATTAAAAATTGCACAATATATTGGTCATCTATGGCAAAACAAGGCAAAAAATAAAAATCTGGTGTGATGAATGAATTAAAGAGTAAAAAAAAGGCCAACATTCCTCCCAAGGATATATAACCAACCTCCTGGAAAACACACTTTGATTGCATCTGGAGTCGAGGCAGGCGGGTGCACCAGGGGAACACGGGGCAGCAGCTCACACTGGACAGGCTCCACCAGCTCCTAACACGCAATGAAGCTCTGAGCACAACTTCTGAGCTTCTGAACAAAGCATTCCTACACTATTTCTTTTGGGGAACACCTCCTTTACCTCCTGAGGTAGGGAAATATATTACAAGTACACAGCAGGGGTGAGGGAGTCTGCGGTCACAAACTATAAAAGAGCTGCCTCTCCCAGGTCACAGTCCCTAAAATTACTCCTACAATACCTGGAGGTTTGAGATAACCTTACCCTTGTGTGAATGTTTTCTGTTTTTGTTTTTTTTTTAATAGAAAATTTATAAGTGTTATGTATACATGTACACAGGCACACATATATATTATAATAGCTGACAAGAATCAAGGAGGACAAAGAGAAACTTCTTTCTTCACTAAATACATAATTTAATCTGAAAAGAAAAAAGGAATACAAAGAGAAATATATTTCTTCACTAAATATGCAATTTAATTCCTTATATATATATAAATAATACCACTCCTCTTTCCTCCACCAAGACCCAGTAGTTTGGCATTTTGGAAGAAAAATTCCCAAGTACCCCAAGCTGCTTTCTATGTTTAGTGGAGAAGCCTGAGTGCACCAATAAGTCTCTAACTCCACTTGAACTATTGCACTAAACATAGAGATGGCCCTTTCTTCTCTAAAACATTCTGGGCTACAAGCTGGATGTGTCAGCAATATAGCAGATGGGGAAAATGTATACAAGTATATTAATTTTGTGGCCCAGATTTATGCAGAACACATATTTGCACAGATTTTGTATAGGATTTAAAGTCTTGTTTTAACCCTTGCTAGATAGATGTGAAGCTTGGAAAGAACAAAAAGGTTTATAGAGTGGGGGAATGGGATGGAGAGTGCTACTGCTGTCACTGCTTGCTTTGGGACCTGGTTTACACAAATTAATGAGTGTGCCTCAGTTTACTTGCTGTGAAATATTTATATTAATGCTATAATATCAGAATGACTTTGCAAAGCTTAATTAGATCATAATTAATTAGGTTCTTAAAGCTTCCTGGATGAAAGCAGAGCTGGGTGAATCAAGCCAAAACAGAGAGAAGATTGTGATTTTAAGTTTTTTTGTTCTTTTCCAAGTAGATCTGCTGATGAGCTGGCATGTTCACAAATATACAGGTGAGCATTTTTGTTCACTTGAAATCTCACAAAGCCAAAAGGGTTGTGCATGGCAGTGTGGAGAAATATTTCTGAGAACATTCATACCAGATGTGTGATCATGACAGTCCTGAAAAAATTCTTTTCATTGTCTGCACAATGATTTGTCAACAACTTGTAACTGTTCATGAATTATTTGCCAAAGGAAAAAAATAAATTCCCTGATGGCTTTACAGGCTGGTCTATACACACTTTTCAAGCTGCTTTAATTATAGTTCAGGAGCGAATGCAGTCATGTTGGTGCTAAGTTTAGAGTTGGACCTGTGTCTAGGATGAGGTGACTCAATTTTTACTGTGGTCTATGAAGAAACACTGAGGGTCAGAATTTTTTTTCCCCCTGAGGTTTACTGGGTGAATTTGGAGGTGTTGTCTGTGCTGCATGGCTCTGCAGTGGGGTTTTCTACTCAAGAGAGCCTCGTGTTGGGGTAAGCCCTCGTAGGATTTTGTTTTTCTTTGAATAGACTAAACTTTTTTAGAAAGGGAAAGCACCCATTTTTCACACTGTTCACTGAATGGTGGGAGTTACAGAATTTTTGTGTTCCCAGCAACCGTGATGGGACCTCCAATCCTCAGTGAGGTGCTTAAAGATTCTGGACAATGCACTGGGAGAGATTCGGCAGCCTCAGCAGGAGCAGTTCCAGCAGCCCGAACTGACCCAAGGCTGCAAATACACACAGAGTCACGAACAGCAGAGGAACCTCAGAGAAAATGCTCTCCCAGAGTCTGTAAACATCTCTCTCTGGGCTTCCTTCCCAGCCTCAGGCTTAGGTGGTCGTGTCCTTCTGCATGACACTGCAGCATCGGCACCTCAACCCGCCTGTCACTTTTCCAGCGCTCGCTCACTGTGGTGTTAATGTATAAACTGCTCTGTAAAGAGACTTGAGTTGTAAGTATCACTTTAATGCTATTATAAAGCAAATACTTACAGCACTGAGCCTTGTGTGTAAATACTAAGTACTACAATGCTTCCTGAAGTGCTCTACAACCAACCTCAGGCACCTTCTGCGTTAAAATCGAGGCAACTTTCAGATTAGCACCTGGTTTATGTTTAATTCTTCAGTGGAAGGTGTCCCTGTCCATGGCAGAGGGCTTGGAACAAGATGATCTTTAAGCTCCTTTCCAGTCAAAATCATTCTGTGATTCTATGATTTCTGAATTTTACCCAAATAAACTTTATATTGAGTCATGTTGAGCACAGGTAACACTTACAGACACAAATAATTTTGTGAGACTACTCCTAACTGCCTTTTTTTTGTGTGAAAATTTATCTGTATGTAATTATATACATGCCCATTCCATGTACCTTTTTGTTCAAATCAACACAGCCAGAGAAATTTTCTTTTACATTTAACTCAACCCCAGAACATCGTGGAACTTAATGACTGATACACAGTGGAAGTGACAGACAGGAAAACCCTGTTAACCCTCAGGTCGAGAAGATAAGCTAAAACATTTTCAAAGAATTCATCGTGCCTGGCATCGCAAAAGTGGCTCGGTTCATTAGGTGAATAATTCCCAGAGAATTTTTAACACAACTTCCATGTAAGTAATGTACAAAAGGAGACCAGTCTAAACCATACATTAAAATATTTCTGCAGTATATTTGACAGGCTTAAGTAAAAGAAAAATATTTTGTTGACTGAAAAGCTGCATTTCTGTAGTACCTTATTCAATAACTCAGGACAACATATAGTGTGCTATCTGCAGGATAGCTTTTTTTTTCCCTCCAGATGTCTCTTTTTCCTTCCAGAAGTTGCAGAGCATTGGACAAGCAGTAACAGATGATGAACACATGCATAACTACAAATGGGCAAGCTGATTGTTTTCAGAATTGGTATAAACATTTGCTCTTGGATTGAGATTTAGCCCATAGCAAATCTTTACATTCTCGTTATAAACCTCTGACAAAAAGAGCTTCTAATGAAAATGCTGACAGTGTGAAAACGTGGTTATGGTCAGGAAAACAAATGGATAAAAAGTGGCATTCTGTAGTTCCATATGTATACTTCATCAGGGAAGTCTTTGCTAAGTTTATATTTCAAAGCTAAAGCTTGATGATAACTGCTTCTCCTACCCTTTCTATTTAGGGCCCCCAAACCTACTGCTATTACTGCTGTCTCCTGCACTAAAATTGGAAAAATAAAACCACCAGAGGCTGGGATATGAACTTCTCTGAGAAGCTCAGTGAGAGAGTCGGCAGCTGGGTTTTTAGCATCTCTTTTATTTTTGATTATATAGATAATAGTAGAACTCAACAGCCCTAATCAGGACATGGATTCACTGCAGCAGGGTGTTACAGACTGGAAAAAAAAGTAGGAAAAATCAGACATGAAGAAGAGAACTGCATTGTATATGTCTGTATGGGGGTTATGGCAGGAGGCAGAGGAACAGGAGGAGAAGGAAGGGCCCAGAAGGAACGGAAAATTGAGACAGGCCCTCTGGGAAGACTTTCCCAAAGGCCACTGATATTTCTTGGGAGGTATATAAAGAGGTGCCTGTCCCTCTCCTGCCTGAAAGGGGGGTGTCTGAAGGGCTATGGAGTTTCTTCCAAACTTGATGTTCTTTTTGGGTAGTATGATGGAAGCGCCAATATGGGAAACGAGGAGGATTACAGAATTGGGGAGTGTTTCAGCCCTGCATTAAGAAAAAAACAAACCAAAACAAAACAAAAGGAAAAGATGACTTAGGGCATCTAAGAGATGTATGGGGCTGATGGTTATAGCGCAGGACAAGGGAGGGCCTGTATGCTTTTGCTTCTGAGGTGGCAGTCTGTTTTGAGTGGCTAAAACAGCCCCAGACACACCATGCTCACAGTCTTGCTGGCCATTCCATGGTCCACAGGGCAGAAAGGGAGGAGAGGCAGATGCATATAAATTCTACTCTTATTCATTAAAGCACAAGCAAAGTGTAGATCAGTAGGTGACAATAGCACAGAAATGTAGGTTTACAAGCTCAGAGGATCTGAATGTTTTTTGTGACAACCTGCTGAATTAGGTGCTGTTTGACAGAACACTCATGTCTTTCTTCAACACCACCAGGGCTTACTAGGCTTGCCTTAAACTAGTAACTATGGAATAGAAGAAAAAGATAAGAAAACATAATATAGAAAAAATACCCAACATTCAAACCCCTAAACCAAGTTCTTAAGAACCAGGGATGTCAAACAAACATGGGGTTGATAACCAGGAGGAATTTGGACACAGCCATGGTGCAAGAGGGTGTGTGGAGCAGCAAAACCAGTCACAATATTTGCAGTGGCATCTCTGACTGTGGTGGGGAGGGATTACCTCTCCTTGACTGATGGGTCCTGTCCAGTTTTACAGCCCATTTGTATGAGAAAGACACTGAAAATAGTCAAAATACTCACAAAAGCCAAAACCCCCTAAAACTAAGCGAAAAAACCCAATCTTGAACACTCTGATAGAAGCAACAATGAATGTGGTGAGACACAAGGGAGCTGGGTTAAATCATGGCTGAGGATGCCTGAGGAATGGCAAGGACCTACTAACACCTGAAGGAAGCAAACATGAAGGATAAGATGGTGTCTCCTCTGGAAGCAAACATGAAGGATAAGAGTTCTAGTGGTGACTTCAGGGTGATGCAAATTCTACTGCGAGGAGACAATGTTCAGCACAAGGAAGAGGTTATGGGAAGTGACACTTTCCATAGAATCCTAGAATGGTTTGCGTTGGGAGGCACCTTAAAGATCCCCTAATTCCAACCCACGTGGGCAGGGGCCTAAAATAATTTTGCATAAAACAAATTAAAATGTAGCCGAATTTCAGGAAGAACCCCTGACAGCAGGATTGCCTGTGGAACTGGAAAATCCTCTCAGTGCCACATATGGCAAACAAACACACTGCTCAGAAAGACTTTGCTGGCTTGTGGGATAATGAACACGGAATTATATCACTGCAACAATATACACCCGCTGAATTTGACTCCACTTGAAGAGATGAGAGTTCTTAAGTTGCTACGTTGAAAACAATTTAATTGAACCTTGCTAATTAGAATATAACAAGTAGTTAAAAATTACGCGATGCTTTAAAAATATTTTAATTAATTTGAAATTCTGATGGCAAATTAGTAAATGCACGTCAGTGACTTCCCGTGCTCGACTCAATGCATCATGGAAAAAAAAAAAAGATATATTTGTCAATAGGGACACTGAGAAAACATACACAAGTAGGAAATAATAATGTAGAGTAAGGAATAATTAATTAATTCAAGCTTCAAGATAAGATCACTGTGTCCTGCTGACCCTACATGTTAATCAGTTGATTGATTAATTGCTACAATCATAATAATTATAGGGTATAAATCTAAATACATTTAATGATAGTTTACACTTAGAATAAAAATGTCTTTTATGTCTCCTTATCTTCATCATTTCTTGAAGCCTAGTCATATTTTTTGTTTGCCATAAATAAACCTGAAGCATTTTTAGATGTTATCTTTGTGATGAGGTAGGTTTAGACTTCATTTATCTGATCAGCAATATTTTTTTTTTGGCCTCCACCTCCTGTCTAATGAAAAATATGTTCCTAGATGAGAAACAATTGATTATGTGCAGTAACCAATACAGCTTCATCAAAAGCTCATCCTTAATTGAAAGAAAAGGGGACATACCAAAGAGACTATTCTGTAATTATAGACTGTCTTTAATCAGAAGAGTTTCACATATTGAAAGATTCTGCTATATGAACTCAGTCTGAGGTGAAATAGTGAAGCAGATCAGTAGCACAGGAAAATATTAAAAAAATAAATCCAAAGAAAATGAAGAATTCTGCTGATTTCTGATTTATAGATAATAGAGAAGATCTTGACATCTACATCATCTTTGAATTTGTGCTTTCTCATTAAACCTTATCATGCTTTATGTCTGCACTAAACAATATAGTTCTTGTACCTCAACTGGCTCAGTTGAAATCCAGTTTTTTACTAAAAAAGTACATACGAAAAAGAGAAAAGTGCTAGTCAGTTAAATCTGAATGCACTATTAAAGACCAGGTCTTAAATAACTAAGGCCTCACTCAGTCATTAAAGAGGTGTTTCAACAGGAGTGACAGGTAGAAGTTGTAGTAGTTTGTACTCTGCATGTTCAGTGGATAAAATCTCCTGTTTCTATCACTGTCAACGTGGTTAACAAGTTTTACGTGTTTGGGCCTGACTTCTACTTAGATTATAGCTTGTTTGTGTTTCTCTTGAAGGGAAAAGTGGTCTGAAGTGAGAATTTAATTTTCTTCCATTCAATCCAAGAAAACACAGCAAAACCCCTCGGTGAATTAAGAATCAAATTTCTTTCTCTTTTTAGCATTAAAACCACCCCCCACTTAAGTTTCCTTGCATTCTTGCCATTGCAAAACATCAGGAAATCTTAAATAAGTGCATAATTTAAATTTTTAGAAAGAAATGTGTGAGTTTCTGTTAAAATACAGACCAGATTTCCTTACCATTTTCAATTGTGCAGTTCGAGAAATTTTGGATTGTTCATTTATAAAGTTTGTATCCATACACTGCTTTACAAATCTCATTTTGCAGTGATGTTTGTTAAATAAATAATGCTAGGATAGGAATGATAGTATAAATAATTTAAGGAGCCACTAAAGCATTAAAAAAACCTCCTAAGCAGGCAAATTCCTAGAGAATGAACTTTTACAGTCTTCAAAGGGTTACCTGACCTTCTACTTTTGCAGCTTGCTTGTCTCAAAGTTACAGCAAAGGAGGAGATAACATGAAACTGTACTATAAAAGTAAATTACTATCATGAATATTAAGCAACAAGGATATAATAAACATGACTGCTTACATTATTCTGATTTATTGATACTGATTTCCTAGTAAATTATCACACAAAATACTCATTTTAGTTGTTCAGGAACATGTGCAAAATAAAGCTTGGTGGACACTTCCCCAAGACCTTGACATCTGTCACTGAATTCATAGTGGGGAATCTTGATGCCTTTTTTTCTGGTATGGGATACAGTGGTTTATTTACTTTTCCTTTCCACAGATTTATTTATTTTTAATTTTTGTCTGACTGGCTTCCTCAAACTCTCTCTTTTTTTTTTTTAAGCCATGTACAGTCTTTTAAAACTGCTATCATGGAGGTTCAGCTCTGACACAGTGGAACAAATCCAGCTGCAAAATCTCCTAAAGGCTGTTCATGCTTGTTCTGTTAAATAGTGCTCACTTTGAGTCAAGAGGTTTCATTACTATATTTATGAACCTCTTGGCACCAGGAGTTGGGATTTCCCAGTGCTAAGCATTAATGCATTTTGCATCACTCTTTAGCATCAGGAACTCCAGATCACTGGTGCTGAGGGGTTAAAGACAGTAAAAAAAAGCCCAGATCTTTATTTCCAGATAGAAATCTTCAGTGCATGTGTGTGTGCTCAATATATGTGTGTGTGTGGATAGTCTGAGCAACCACCAGATAGCACAGGTAGAAAGAAGGCTGCCACAGTCACCAGCTACTAGGATCTGCAGGTTTTAAGGGATCTCTATATTAACATACCTATATTCTGCATCAGATATTTGTTATCCAAATGGATGGAAAGTATCCTATCTGAAAATAGGATTATTCTTCTTTAAATTTAAAGCCTGCTTTGTGCTTATGTGGCTTATATCACTTCATGACTTGGTGTGTTATGTCAAACCTAAGATTATTTTTGGAGATTTCTGAGACAGAATCTACTTCATTTTGCCTGTCATCAGCCTAAAGCGTGTGCCAAAAGACCCCTTTTTTTTTTTGAGGCAGTGATTCACAAATACCATCTGAACTAAAGGACAGCTTCAAAGCAAAAACACAGATTTTGGATCAAATTCTTTGAACATCTCCTAAAGTGGTTACTCCCATCATGGTTTAATATTTTTCTCTGTGGAGGATTTATATCCCCACAGTGGGCTAATTTTTTTTAAAAAATGCTTATACACGTAAGCTTGCAAGCAGGAATGTGGCCTCAAAAGGTGCCCTGATCTGTGGTGTAAAGAAAACCAAGCACCAACCTCAGCTGCAGAGAGTGTAGGTTAGTTCCGGCTGCATGTGAACATGGAGATGCAAATCAAACATGAGCCGAGGAAAAGGCTGTTCCAGAAGTGGCACTTGATAGCCCAGAGCTGGAGCTGCACAAGCATATATAAACTTGCCTGCCAGGCAAGCCTTCCTACTTCTCCCAGCTTGGTTTTGTTTGAAAAGGAAAATTAAGAAGAGAAAAAAAAAAAAAAAAAGAAAACTGAAAAGAAAATTGAAAAAAGAAAGGTAGAGGGAAGAGGGAAAGGAAAAGGATAAAAGGAGAAGGAAAAGAAAAAGAATGAGTAGGAGAAAGAAAGAAGAAAAAAGAGAAAAGAAGAAATGGAAAAGGAAAAAGAAAAGGGAAAGGAAAGGGAAAATTATAATAGGAGAAGGAAAAGAAAAAAAGAGAAAGAAGAAAAAGAAGAAAAAAGAAAAAGAAGAAAAAAAAGAAGAAACAGAAAAGGAAAAAGAAAAGGGAAAGGGAGAAGAGAAAGGCAAAATGGAAAGGGAGAGGGAAAAGGTCAAGAAAAAGGGAAAATAAAAATAAAAGAAAAAGGAAAACAGAAATAAAAGGAAAAGGAGAAGAAAATGGAAACAAAATAGAAAACATTGAAAAGGAGAAAAAGAAAGAAGTTGCAGCTTGTGCACTCACTCTATTTACCCTCCTCATGGGTAGGCACCCTGTGTATGTACAAGGGCAATTTCCTCCCTGTCCCTCTTTACTTTCCCTGTCACCTGCAGGAGTGTAGAGATAAGTTATACCCTGGAAATTAGGTTGGGTTTTAGTTCTGGTCACCTCACTCTTTTTCTGTATGTGCAGCCCTCTCCCTTTACATGACATGTTAGAAGTGTCAGCTTGGAAAATATTTCTGTTGTTCACCAGGGCTCTCCTGATAACAAGCTCCAAACACCATGGGTTTCATATGTGCTTACACAGAACAGTTCTCAGTCACATCTTGGGGTCCTAAAACCTTTGTGAGTCCCACCTTTCTGTTTGCCTCAGATCTTCTGTTTTATAGGAGTGATTAACACAGGGTTTGATTTTCTGACCATCTAAGCACACCTTGGTGAAGAATTTTTGTGCCTGGATTGGGAATTTTATTTTGTTCCCAGTTCCACACTATCACTCAAAAGTGTTTCACAGTGAAGGAGTCAGACCATGAGTTGGTGTATTTGATACTGCTGGTGATTTCAATGAGATTATCTGTGTGATGTGCTAACACCCCAGGCAATTAAAGCAGTAGTGCTGGGGCCAAAATGTAACAATAGTCACATGGGTTAACAGGCTGATGAATCTTATGTAGAAAGGAGTCAAAGGTAGCAGTTTGATTCACCAGGAAGCAAGAAAAATTGTATTTTATTTTAAAACTGTGGGCAATTAAAATTCAATACCTGTCCCATAAGCAGGAGGCAGCAGATTGCAGAAATATTTCTGCATCCAAAGAAACATCCTTAAAAGTTGTGTTCAAGGAGTTTCTTGTGCAGTGAGTTTCTTTGTTCAATGAGTTCTTGTTGCCTCAGGGCCACACACTCCCTGATACCCATTTAGGAGGAGGATGTGCAGCACTACTCAGTGTTTCCATTCCCACACTATTTCTTACTTTACTTGACTTCCCTTTTAGCTGTTATCTGGTGCAGCTGGTGGAGTACAGCTGCTAAGGATGCTTTTCCGCAGCCACATTACCCAGTTTTCCAGCACTACTTTTTCACAATTTGTGTCCCTCAAGAGACATTATAAATCCTATTAACTCTGAACTCTGGCCCAGCCTTGGTAAGAACACAAGACTACCCTCACATTGAGACATCAATACTTTCCCAAAGTATTTCAGTTTGCAATTGCACTTTCAGTGGCAGACACAGATCCGCTCAAAACAGAGACACTGAGCAGCCAGACCTGTGACAAGTGATGCCCTTCAGGGAAGGGGAGCTTGGACCCCCCAATCTGGGCCTGATTTGAACCCGTGTCTTAACTTTTTTTCTGAAATTCTGTGAAATTCAGTGAGCACTCTGTAGATAGTGCTATTGTTATTATTCTGGTTGTATTGCTGTATTTTTTTTATGTCCTTTAGAAATGCAGCATTTTCCTTTTCCAAACCTGTGTTTCTGCTATTATGGTAAACTGTGAGGATGTTTTATGGATCGTGACTTGATTCTGTGCCTGCCTACTTTGTGGAACTTTTAGAACTTTTATTTTCTTGTTTCTTTCTCCATACCAAACCATTGCTAGAACATTTCTGGAAAAAAAAAAAGAGCAGCTGTAACACCTTTCTTACAGATTACTGCTCTTAGGTGGTAAAGGCACAGAAAAAACAGAGCCTTTATTACTTAATTTTCCATCTACCAAGATTCTCACCCAAAAGTTTTTTCTCAGTCCTAGGTCTGAAGGCTAAGGTTATGCACTTTCTTCTAGCTCAGTTACTTGAAGCATTTAGGATGCACAGAAGTACTCCATAAAGTTAGTACCTACTCTGACTACTGCAGCTGTAGTAGTCTAGTACACTTCAAATAGTGTTCAGATAGTGTACTAGGTCTTCAAATATCCATGTGATGAGGACCAGAGAACAACTCAGTTGTTATTTCTTTACATCAAGATATTATCATGCTGGTTCAGATCCAACGTGCCACCACTCAGAGAGGTGTGGTGCTACTGTTATTTGGGAAGGTAGCAACTTTCAGATAGTAGGAAGGTGTATGGAGAGAGGAAGACAGCCCAGCACCGTGGGTACTGACTTTCAGCATCCCTTTCTCTTGTTCTTGGAGGTTCTCCTTTTCCCTCCCTTCCTGGTCTTCTCTTTCCACTTTCCCCCCACTCATTTCTTCCATTTTGGCACCTCTGAAATTGTGTAACTGGGGCATTATAGGCTGCCTCTCCTCCTGTTATTACTTTCCCCAAGTGGAAGCTTCACTCACAAGCATGGTGAAACATTTTTCCCCTCGAACCCAGAGTGCCAATTCTCACTTTGTCAAGAGCTCCAGATAACCCTCATGAGAAGTTCCTCTCCCCTGCCTCCTGCAAACACTCCAGGTTACAGAGATCTTGTCACAGTCACTAAAGTGCTCCTTCTCTATCTTTTCCCCAACCCTTTTCTGCCCAGTGCTGTTGTTCAGATTTCTCAGTTTCTCTTTCACCATTCTCTCCTGCTCGATTTTCTCCATGAGTCTCACTTATGCTAACCCAGATACAAACTCTCAAGTTGGCTTGCCTCTTCCTTCTGCCCTTTCTTTCATAGAATCCCAGGATTATTTAGGTTGGAAAAGACCTCTAAGATCATCAAGTCCAACCTTCAGCCCAGCACTGCCAAGCCCACCACTAGACCATATCCCCAAGTGCCACATCTACACATCTTTTAAATCCCTCCAGGGATGGGAACTTCACCACTTCTTTGGGTAGCCTGTGCCAATGCTTTTTCCCTTTAAAATATTCCCTTAACCACAGATGAAATTTAAATTACACATGTCCTAAGAGTAAGTATAAAAGGAATAAACTGAAACTTATGTCTTTTTCTGTTTACAAGTGTTTGATTTCATCCTCTGAAAAACAACAATCAGGGTAAAGCTACAGATAGTTACTGGAGCCTCAGTGATTAATCCATCATCAGTTACAAAATAAATGAGTGTTTTGCAGATTGAAGTGAGTCAGATGACATTTCCTTCAAGCATCCAACAGCTTCTCCAGCTTCCCCTAAACATTAATGCTCTGAGCACCTTCAGCCCCTGGCAGGTAACAGCCCAGAAAAAGAAAACCTTTCAAACTTGTTAGTGCTTGTGCAATCAAGGACAAGTCACAGTTTTGACACAAAACTGTCTTGTAAGTGCTATTTGAAAGCCTCAGCTTCAAAGCATGGTGCTGGACCTTCCATGTACGTCAAAGTTCTTGATAAAAGTTCTCACTGTGTAGATTACTGCAGATTTGTATCCAATAATTTATTGTGGAAGCATTAAACCATTCATATCACAAACACCTGTGCAAGCCAGTTGGCCTAGTCAATTCTTGTTTAACATTTAATTATGAATATAATTATCATGAGTTAAGAGACAGGCCAGGCATCCGCAATAAAATTTCTGCTATGCTAAAAAAATTATAACTATAATAACAAAAAAGACTAAACTGGGGGAGAATATGTCCCTCCTACGCAAACTTTTCATGACAGCAAAATCCAAGTACAGATTCCTTTAAAACTTCTTCGTTTCCTTTGATGATAATTGGAAAGCCTCCACCATATTTATAAGAGCAAATTAAACAGTTTTTCTGTCCCTTTAATACTAAGGCAATTTTCATCACTGGTATAACCCTTTCAGTGAGATTCCTCAGAGTTTCCTCTTTTCCTCAAAATGTAAATGTTGTCCATTAAATATAATTTAAATATTTGTCCATTTGACAGTGTTACTGGAACACTGTGTCAGGTGAAGTTCACAAAGGGGAAAATCCAATCAAAATGTTATTTCGGTGCACATCTAAGAGTTTTGTGTTCTTTTTTAGTCCAACAGAACTGTGTGCTATCAGAAAAAAAAAGATTAGTAACTATCACAATGTATCTTGTTTTAAAGGCAGAGGCTCATGTTTAGAAACATAAAAACTAAAGTCAATCTAGAACCAGGCTCCCTGTGGACAGGTGTTACCTGAGCATCCTTCACAGAGAAAAGCCCTGCAGAGGAGCTAAACCTTCAGGTGTAGATTTTGTTTTCAATTCCTTTACAACAACTTAATTAAAACTTTCCAAGAAAAAAAAAAAAAAGAAGAAATGTCTTACCTACTAATTCTTTTCCAATGCCCTTTATTTCTTACCATTTCTTAATTTCTTTAGTTAGGCTAGTTTCCACCTCAAAACAAAAAATCTGTTCAAAGACATGACCTCCGATATTACTTTTTTTCACCTAAAACACTTGCTTACAGACCTGAAAAGATCTATTTAAAAATGCTGTTGAGCAGAAACAGTTTGCAACTGTGAAGAAAAGGTCATTGAAAAAGAACTAGGAGGTTACCAGGACATATTGTTCCTTGACACCTCCTGAGAACAAAGAGCCTGGAATGAACCTCTTTAGTTACCAGTTTGCTGCTATTGCAAATACAACAGCCTCCATTTACATCTTCAGTGGAGATATTCTTTCTTACTGGCTTAAATTTAAGTGGAGATTGTGCTAGAATATGGTGGTTATAATGGTTGGCAATGTTACAGCTTAAATATATTTGCGTAATTTTTACTGTTTTATTTACTTATTGTTTTCATTCAGGATGATCATATACACTTTTAATCTGTATTTCATTAACACCTATATTAAAAGTCTTCTCTTTCAGTTTCTCTTTCTCCTATATCATCTTAACATCTCTTCTAAAATGTGAGGGTTTTTCCCTCTTCCATATATCAGTTAATCCTTCTTGAATAAGAATTTCACACAACTTTCCAGATAAGATTTCAAAAATATTTCAAAAGTGGATTTAACACTACTCAGACTCTACTGAAAATATCTAGTATCACTTTATGATTGAGCTGTTATTATTATTTAATGTTATTGTGCTTGGGAGAGTATATATACCACATATATTCATATATTTAAATGGATGGATATGCTTGAGATTATGCTACCCATAAAATCATTTCTTTTTTTTAATTTTTTAAAAAGTTGTACCTCGACTTTTAACTGCTTCTTGTTTCTACACAGTTTTTTTTTTTTTATTTGTTCATGTTATTTTATTGATCTTTGCTGTCTTCTGATATTTATTTGGACAAAAATGTATTAATTATGTGAAATATATTGTGGTGACCTTGGATTTGTTTATAAATTGCCATGTTCACATGAAATTGAGGCTTTCTGATGCCATGCCAAGCCCCAAAACTTCCTTGGACAAGTACATGGAGGAGAGGAAAACATTTCAATAGGAGGCTCGCCAACTGTGAATCTGAAGGCAGTTTGATTAGGACTCGAAGCCCACAGATTGAGATTATGACAGAAATTTGCATAATGCCAGAGACTGATAAGATTTGGTTTCTCAGGAACCTATTACGTGATGATGTTAAGAGACTGTCATGGATTTCTTACAGTGCAATATGCTGACTTGTCTTTCCAAGACAAGTTGGCCTTGAGCCTTGTTCTTTGTAAGCCTCGAGTGAGGTTTCTTTAGATGCCTTTTGAAAATCTCTTTAGACATCTTTTGTAACTTTCCACCAAGATGATACAAGGATGTTATGACTGTCAGAATAAATGAATGTATTTACTTCCTTTCTGCTTCCCAGCTACTATTTTCATAACACTGCATAGTAGTTCAGAGCAGGTCCTTGCTGCACTATTTTTTCAACCAGTGTAGCTCTGTTCTTTGGTCATGATTATGTATTGATGACTTGATTTGTTTATTGCCTCCTGACACAGGTTTTTGGTTTTTTTCCTGATTTTGGTGCAGACAGCTTCTGTGCAAACTCCTCAAAAGTTACATTATGCAGTGCAAAATTTGCTATGGTCTGCTGAAGACCGAAGCGTGATTATTGCCCAGATAGATGTGAGTTTCTGCAACATGTTCTCTCGAGCCACACAGACAGCAGGTTCTTGGGGCACCTTTCTGAAGCAGGACTAGAGCCAAAGCCCAGAAAAAAACCCTTTTATTGATGCCAGCCATTCTGGAGAAGAAGACAACTGACCAACATGGAGAGGACTGACAACTAATGATAGTTTTTGTGGGTCTAAAAAAAGTCTATTGTTCCCATGGGAGATGAATTTATTGCTTTGCTATGTTACCATCATAGATTTTGTCAGACAAGACCAGTAAAGACCAGTGTCACAGACAAGCAAAACTGTAATGAATTTTTTATCTAACAAATTTCCTACCCAAAAAAGTTACAAAACTCTATCGTGTGTAAGATGCTAAATAACCATCTTCAGTTTCCATACAGTAGGGTAACACATAACATTGTAGGATTGATAGGAATGACATTGAGAATTCTGCTTAGCATGCACCAGGAGACCCTAATTGATATATCGAAAGGATATGTGTGAAATAATTTGAAAAAAGTGTTAATGGTCTATCAGAGAAATCAAAGAAAAAAAAATCCAGATCTTGAAAAACAAAAATTAAATGAGTACTAATGTGGACCTTAGATGGTGTCTAGGCACTTAAATTCTGAAAAAACTTATTCGGTTGCCATCTATCCCTGAAGGTGTATAAGTTAATTAGATGTTGTGATTGTGCCCTTCGAAGAACTTTAGATGCCTATGGCTTTACTTCTCCCCATGCAGAGAAATGCTTCCTTTCCTTTTCCAGCCAGAGCTGCAAAGCCTGAGCTCCAGAGATAGGGGATTACTTTGCCTAAGTGTCTGGGGAGATTGATCCGGGGGGAATTGCCAGGACTGAAGCCGCACATGCTAATGAGATCTGGTGCCCTAAAAATCATAGAATCATATAGTGGTTTGGGTTGGAAGGGACGTTGAAGATCATCCAGTTCCACCCTCTGCCGTGGACAGGGACACCTTCCACTATCCCAAGTTGCTCCAAGCCCCGTCCAACCTGGCTTTGGACACTTCCAGGGATGGGGCAGCCACAGCTTCTCTGGCGAGCAGTGCTACAGCCTCACTACTCTCATAGGCATGAATTTCTTCCTAATGTCTAATCTGAACCTGCTCTCTCTCATTTTGAAGCCATTTCCCCTTGCCCTGTCACTACATGCTCTTGTAAAGTCTCTCTCCACGTTTCTTGTAGACTCCCTTCACCTTTCTCCAGAGACCTGGTGGTGGATGTGGATCCCACATTTTCTGTTCCTCACACAGAGACCTGAGACATATCAGGTTGTGGATTCCACTTGAAAGCCTGCAAGTCAGATTTTCAACACTACTATTTTTATTAATCTCATTCCTCTGTTCATCTGCCTCAAGTGGGAAACCCACAGCAGTAACAGATACATTCATTGAGAAAACTGTCTGCAGGAGAATCATAATTCTGGCAGAAGGATTTCTATTTAGAGTATATATATATACAGATATATATATATAAATACACACATCTTCCTCTATGTGTGCATTTTAAACAATAAATCTCCTATTTATCTACAGTACTTACGTGACACCTTTTAAATTCATATTAGAGATAAAGAACTGAAACGAAGGCATAATCACTAGACCTCATTGAAAAAAATCTTTCCAATGTAGTAATCTTTCCAACCTGTTGCTGAGAAAAATCAAAGACCTGAACTCAAGCCTTCCAAACCAGAGACAGATGTTGCAGCTTTGGGAACTGAGTGGAATTTTCCTTTGTGGAATATCAGTGGGGTTTTTTCGTAACTGTAGTTGGACAGATGCACTGTCTATACAGTTCTCCCCAGCTGAAAAGATCTGGAAGGACTAGTGGATATTTAAATATTTCCTGTTCTGTGGATATCAGACATTGCTGCACAGAAAACTAGTAGTCGAATTTCTTTTTTTTTTCCATGCCTTCTGCCTGAGACTTTTCAAGAAAACTATTTCAATTAAGACTTACAATCAACTAACACATTTACCTACTAACATTTTTTAACAGATTTTGGGGGTAGACGTTTATCATTTCAGTGGATAAAGTCCTGGAATAAGTTTGTATGGCCATGCTGGTTGAATTCTGTAAATAAGGTGATTAAGTATTTCAGTTATTGGCAGTTCTACCACCTTACTCACATGAAGCACAATTTTACTTGCAGACAATCTGTTGAACCACGTCTGTTGATCTTCCAGAAAATCAATAGAACTATTTGCGGTACTGAGTAATTTAAGTGTGGCTGAACCTGACTTCGTAGCAGCATTTGGGCACACTTTAGAAGAGCATATTTCATCCAAAATACCACAAAATGACTTGCCAGTAATACTAGACAAAGTCCTTGAAAAAAAACCAAACTGCTTTCCAAACCCTAAGAAACAAAATTAGTATTAGGTCAGAGGTCTTTTGGCCTTCCATTTATTGTTTGTAAGTTCTCTGATATAAGCTGTGTGGAGAGTAATTATCCATCTTCAGTCCAGCAAGCAGAATTCTGAGATTCTATAATGCCCTGAATTATCTTCTGATACTCTGGTCATATCTGAAGTGTTCTAATAGTATGGTCATATCTAAAGTTATTTATAGGGGAAATTGAAGGTGGAGAGCAAGTGCTTTGCCTAACACACAGTACTGTAAAATTTTATTCCCGTGCACATAATAGAGATGTTAATTAAAATGGCAGCATCCAGGAAAATTAATACTAAGCTTCCTATGGACTTTTTCCACATAAGCTTTAAAATAACATAAGCATAAGGAGTCCATGGCACGTCCTGGATATTCATTCCTTCTGAAACTTCTAGCTAAATTACTAAATTCTCAAGAACTGTTATTGGCAACTTGTTACTACTTACTACTAGTAGGTTTTTGGACTACTTAATCTTACTTAACAAATGCAAGGCTATGACTAAGGGGTCTTCAGTGCTGGACCAAGGATATAATCACCACGGCAGTATGGGAATCAGGCTGGTTATTTCTGGTATTATTAAACATTCCTGCTAACTGTAATGCACACCTGTGTCTTGCATGCTAATAATTCTAATTTTTGAAAAACAGATACTACAGCCCCTTTTTCTCAACAACTTGAAGAAGAAGAAGGGAAATTTTCTAGCAGCTCAGCACTGACCAGGCAAATTAATTAGCACAAGTAGCCAAAGTATCATCTGCAATGGAGATGATATTGAAGAAAAGAGATTTTTTTACTTTGCCTCAGGACTATTAACATAAAGAAAAGCTCCTAAAACACTGAAAACACCTAATTCTTGCTTATAGACATTTTTTAAGTGGAGTTGATAGGAATACAGATTTGCAGATACTATGGCAGTAAAGGCCAAATAAAGAGAAGATTGATTGGAAATCATAGATTACTGTAGACAGTTGGATTAGGTAGAAATCACCCTGATGTGCAGTAAAGCAAGCAACAAGAATTAGGGGTTTGAAATAGTGCGAAGCACGTCTTAAGAGTGCCAACATTTCTTCTGAGGAATAAACTGTCTTAAAATCCCTCTATAAATGACTGTTCATTAGCCTATCAATGTGTATAATGGCTCTCAAAATCATAATAAGAATTAATAATAGTTCAAATAGCAGAAAGGGACATTAATTTCTCACTCATGAATATTAATGCTTTAGTAGACAGACTCTTTCCGACATGATTTCAAATTCTTAATTCGCAAGTCCATGACCACCAAGTAAATATACCTGGTATTTTTACTATCAAAAACCTCCCCATGGTGCCACCAACAGATTTCAAATGACTCTGACTTGGATACTAGCAGAGAGGATGAGAGTAGAAGACAGCACCAGGAACGAGATCATGGTGTCCTGATAACGTTCTTCAGAGTACAATAGTATTTGCACAGGCAAAGGGTGTGCCAGTGGGCAATAAAAGCAGGGGTAAGGGGGAGGAAGACTCTACTTAGCCCCAGAAGACCAGTATGATGTTGGATTATCAGGAAGAGAAGGTGATAACATCAGAGGATGGATGTTGAACACCTGACTGTAGAATTAGGTGCACAAGAAGAGATGTGGATGACAGCTGTGCTCCATGAACTGGCTTCATCCACTTAGGACAGCACACCTCCTTCTTACCAAGAAAACAGAGCAGGTGGATGGAGAACCAGCTGAGGGATATGTTCAGGAGCTGGTGCTTCAATGAGCAACTTGTCCCAATGCATCAAAAAAGCTGAAGCTGAACAGCAAGAAACTCTTTATTGTTTTTTCCCTTCTTAGCGCTGCAGACACTGTGCAGCAGGAACTTAAATTTGACCGACTGACACCTGACTTCCTTTGAAAGGAGAAGAAAGTGAGCTGCCAGGAGTAAACTTTCAGGGAATGCATTCCTTTTGCACCATGTATTTAACTGCACTGCACCTCCGGATAACCGAGCAGGGAAGGATCTTGTGAGATGCATTTAACCTCATTATATCTGATGCTGGGTCTTGAAAAGCTTTGGTTGAACTAGAGGCTCTTATGAATACAAAATCAAAGTGAGCTGGGCATTAAGGGTTCTGTATTCCCCGACAGCTGCGCATGTGCACACCCAGCTCTCATTAACAGCAATGGCAAATACGTGAGCCCATCACTCAGAAATCAGACCTCTGAGTACTTTGTTGGGTTTGCTTTTTTTTCCTAGACAGTTTTCTCTATTGGATCTTTAATTAATCACCTACTAGGCTTTTTCCCTTTAAGTTATCCCTCTCCCCCTCTTCCCTTTCCAACGGGACTAAACCCCCAAATCACTCTGTTTTTTTGTCAAGTTTTTCTAAGCCGACACAGTTTTACAAAATGCACCTGCATATATTAAATACAGAGTGGGCTTGCAGCACACAAACCACAGAGACGTGGAGCAGAATAAGTGCCTGGGACTTTGAAAATACTTTTTCTGCCTGCCAACTTTTGACAAAAAAAATAATAATCAAGCAAAGGTAGATATGAAAATGAGAACATGAATGTTTTTGCATTCTTTTTGTGATCACTGCAAGGCAAGAGTCTGCAACCTTGTGGAACAAAACACACGCATTTCATTCTGATTAACATAAAGACAGCTCCTTCTAACATGATTCACAATTATTAGTCTCTCTCTTGTGTTTGGGGATATATGGATTATCAGCCTAGCATATTTTGAATACATACACACTTTAATTCCTTTCCTAAACCATTTTAGGTACTACAGTTAAATCACATAGACAAAATTTATAGATCAATAATTTGATTTTTTTTTTCTTCTTTCCAGTTAAATACCTAAATGCTGTAGGAGATAAAAGGCAGTCAAAAACAATGAAAAGGCAGGATCACGGATAATGGAAGGTAAGTCAGATTTGAGATGCCTCTGTTCTTCTATTTTTAAGTTTATTATTATTTTTATATAACAGGCTATTTCACGAGCTCCTGCTGTATCTGATGTACTTACTTATCGCCTCCACAAACTGTTCAAAGAAGCAGTATGGGAACAGCGGCTCAGGCAGCTCTCTGAAAAACATCTTGAGTGCTCCGGTGACAACGTGGATGTCCTCCCACTGGCTGTCGTCCAAATTCAGCTTCTCTTCTGGGAAAACACGAGGAGAAATGGAACAACTGGTTTTAATGAAACAATTACAAGACACTAATTATTATGTTAATGTTTGCCTACTATCATCAGCAACCGTTAACAGCCTTCTGCACCTAGAGGTTTGGTGCTGTGCATGTTTTTTTTTTTTTCCCTTCTTTTTTTTTTTTTTTTTTTGTAGGAAGAGAACACTTTCAATGGAATACCATCTGTAGGAATGCAGCTAACAAAAAAACAAGAGACACAAAGAGACAGCACCATTGACACAGTATGTCAGATACATTTATTCCCATAATGCATCAGTATGAAAATTAGCATCACAGCTCAACATGATTCAAAGCTATTTGGTTTTGAGGCCGAGGGGCTAAGAGTTGCCAACGATGGACGGCTCAAGGGACCGGCCTAAAGGCCTTGCTGAGCCAACAGGAGACATATGCTAAACATGGCAATAGAAAATGAGTTATTGCTTTACATGTGTTAGCCTTGCTATGTACAAGGGAATAATGGGTAACGCTTTTCTCCTCTCTCCTTTTTTTTTTTTTTTTCCTTGCCTGAATGTAATGTCAGCAAGGAATAGAGGACTGTGAGAGAAAGGATATTAATTCCTTCTTACTGCTTCAAAAATATTTTGTTTGGTTTTCATCTCTGGGAGGAAGATTTGCCCAGCAACAATATTAGACAGACCCCTGTTGGCCTACCTAGGCTATGCAAAGCTGTCAAAAATGATAACACACTAAAGACAAACCACAAGTGCCTCCAAAACTGTTTTGCAAACAAAAAAAAAATGTTTTCTTTTGAAGCTTGACTGAGCTAAGGAATTTAAATATAAAAGAAACTAAATGCTAAAATAGAGTTTCTAATAAAAATAAAACAAGATTGGGTGATTATTTTATTTTTCTTTGGGTTTGTCTTTTTTTTTTCTTTTTAATTCTAGGAGTGTGATACTGTTAGAACATAATAAACAATGAGATCATAATCCCTATAAAACTCGAGGAAAGTGCAAATCCTTATTAGTCCAAATTAAAATGACACACACTTACTCCAAGTTTTGTTACTCCAAAAATGGAGTTTTCTTTTCTTTCCCATGTGCTATGATTCTCTCTTCTAGAAATTTTCAGTCTCAATGCAAACTGGGGGCCAACCATGAAAACTGCTGAACAAATTTAATTTGAAGCAACATAGTCCTGAAATGTTTTACTAAATGTCACTGAAATTTCATGTTTAGCAGTTCAGCTGGTTTCAAGAGCAACCTCTTTATTGAACTGTTGTTAAACAAAATGCTAAAATTGTAGGAGACACATGGACACCCACAATTCCGGATCCCAGCACTTTAACGCAATGGTTTTCTCACTGTGGAGTTTACTTTTGGACAGAAAATCTTATTCAAAATGGAATCATCTTTCAACTTCTATTTAATAAGTGTTATAAAATGCTTTCAAAATTTCTGGATTCAGGAAATGTATACAAACAAAGGAACGGACCCAATTCCTTAACTTGGAGAAATGTGAGACAAAGCTGGAACAAAGGCAGACTTGTGCATTTCATTTAGATGTCTTGTTTGCTTCTTTGGTTTCAAGTCTTTTTTTTTTTTTTTCCCTTTCTTTCTTTTTTTCCCATTCAATTACCTCAATCATAAAAGTAATGATTTGATCTCAAATGAGTTACCAGAGGGGATCTTCTTTAGACTCTGAGATCATATTTGATTGATCGTATTTCAACAATTAGCCTTTTATTTTGCCACACACTATTGAACTAGATCGACAGCATCTTAGCAGGCCAGCTTTAAACAGTCAACTGTTAACAATAGCATCAAAAAGAGAGACCTGATGGGGTTTACTGTCACTTTAAAGAACAGGGTGGGTTTTCACATTGTTGAAATCTGTCAGATATTTTGAAATGTCCCTCTCACTATGGTGCCACACCCCCTGCGTGCCCTTATAATAAAATTGGTTTTACTCCTGATTAAATCATTTTCTCCCTACCCACTACCATACTTCTCATAATGGACCTGTGTGCTCTACAGCTGGTGTTCTTCCCATGGTACCAATTCTTACTTTATCTTTTAAGCACTTTGCTGCTAAGATCTCATGCAGAGTGCTTATGTTTTGTTAAGAGCTTCATTCTTAGAGAAATAGCTTAACACATGTTCTAAAAATGTTGTACAACTTATTGCTTAAAACACATTTAGAAAATGTATAAGTACTGTAGCTTTGGCACAGAACTTTAAGTAGAAACCTTAAAAAAAAAAAAAGAAACACAACTTGTTTTTGCCATGCATTTGTCTTAAATGTCTAAAGTGGAATGCTTGACTTCTAAGGCTTTATAGGGACTTATCTTACCAGATTTTTGCACCATTTCCAGCTCTTCAAGGAAACGTGTTAGGAATGTATCATCGTGAAAGCAAAGGGTGTCAATTTTCCCTCTAGCAATAAGAGAGTTTTTAAAAATGTTTGCTAGAAGGAACAAATGCCAAGTAAAAAAAAAAAAAAAAAGGAAAAGAAAATAGGAGTCCATTCAGTGTAAGACACTCTGTTGGTTCCCACTGGTTGGAATCTCTCACATACCATGGCAATAGGGCCATAAACAAACACACACACACACACACACATTTCAGGCTGGGCTTAAGGGGAGGACCTGACTTTTTGGCTTTACTCAGACATATTTCTTATTGGGGTGTTTTGCTTATATAAAGATTAAGTCCCAAATCTGGTATTTAAACTTGACAGTCAAGGACTGCTTTCAGTCAGGAGACACTGTATCTGGGAAGATGCTCAAAATCTCACAGTCCTAAAAATTTGCTTTAACTTGTCAGTAGTATTTGATTAGTTCAACCATCACTGCCAGTTGATATCATATATCTTAGATACAGACACAAATATGCCCAGAAAATCCCATAAAATTTATGCTAATACTCGGGCTGAAAACATAAAGACCACATTAAGGGAAAAAAAATAGTGTGGGCACTTGTCAAGGTTATTATTTAAAAAAAAAATTGATATACAATACATTTGTGAACGGAATATGTGTTTTACTGTGCTTTTATTCTTAGTAAATCAGCCTTTTCAACAATACACATTTTTAATGGGACTTGCAATGCCTTCAGTAGAACCAAACAGGAGTTCAGCTTTGGTTTAAATGTACCATCCTGGGGTTATCCTTGTTCAAAAAGGAAGAAAGTAATCTATAGAAAGATCAGTTAAAGAGAGGGAAAAAAAAGAAAATAAGAAAATCCACCAAAACTGAACAGAGAGCTCAGTTTTGAGAGAAAATGGATGTGGTTCCTCTAACCACATGCCCTGCCTGGTATGTAGACTAATCTCTAGGAGCAAAATGCAGTCTTTTGAGAGCACTTCTGGTTCAGTTGTCTTTTCAGATAATTCATAGTTTGTATTTTCCCAGCTCTACACTATCTCTTGCCCATGGTGCCACTACATGCCAGAGTATCACCTTTCAGAAGTCCTACTCCACTTCGGGTATTACATATTCCTGCAGCTCTTGGATGACCCCAAAAAGCAATTCCTGCAAACCCAACTAGCTATGCCTGCTCTGCTGTGGAGGTTGTGCCCTCAAAAAACTTTCTGAAGGCTCTAGTGAGATGTGTCTTGTTGAGTCTCACACTGTGATCCATTTGCTGACATTGCTGCCTTTTCCATCATTTCCCTGCTGCTGCACATGGCAGCACTGGGATGACAATGTCCTTCATGGGGAGCACTTGGGTACAACATCTGCCACCTCTGTACTCCCTGAACTGTGGCATTCAGGATTGGATCAACCCCCAGGTCCAGTGTGGGAAACCTCAGAGCACTGGAGTTTTCATCCCAATGACCAGTGCATCTGTTGAGTGAGATCTCCCCTGGAGAAAGTCCTGCACAGCACTGTTAACTAATCCATACAATACTCCTCACATCAAAATGATTGCAGACGAGCTGGGTGGGCACAAAGCATCCCCAGCTGACCGAAAGCCTGGGAAATCTCCTGGACTCACTCATCCCAATAGGCATTTTACTACAGAGAGATCCAAAACAGAGTTCTGTGGTTAAAAGAGAAAAAGAAAATTCCTCATTCAAATACTAGTAAAAGACAAACTGTCCAGCGTCATTGCCCTTCTTTCGCAAACTTGAAGACACCTCTTTTTATTTTTAATGATTATATTAATCAGAAATAATTTTCTGTTCATTCAAAATTTCAATAAATAAAAAATGAAAGGGTGGATTCAAGAAAAATTTCTCCACTTGCATCAGCTAGTGAAGCACTCCTTCATCATGAAATCCCTTTGTGAGAGCTGTTCCCATGACTGACAGCAAAAACATTAATTTGTACACTGAGAGGTGTGTGTGTTCAATAGCTGTACCTGCATTTTATGAGACACAGCTTCTCTGATCAGTAGTGCTCAGACACAGCAGCCTTCTTGGGGCAAGCAGCTCCTTTCAAAGTGATCACACTCAATTTAGAGCAGCACTAGAGCACAGGGATGTCAGGAGGCATGGTAGCAATGGGATGCTGTGAGGTGGTGAAGGCTTTTGCTCATCACATGACAAGGAGTTCAAACCTTTGGCAATGCAGCACATGATTTTGAGTTTCCTCCCCTGCAGTGAATCCTGTCCTACCATTGCAGTTTATACAGAGCCTCCAAAGTGCATAAAACTCCTGGAACTTTGATCAAACAGTACAGCAAAAAAACCTCCACTGTTTGCTCATCCATACTTTGCTCATTAAGCCTGGTTTTTCTGAGTTCTTCCTCTCTCCCTTGCTAGTTTTGGAAGCTCCACTGTCCTTCCTGCACTCGATGTATGGTCCCTCACTTCCAAGAGTGTTTAAACAAATCAAAGAAATTGTCAGCTAAGCAAGTCATTAAATTTTGTCTACTGTGGATTTCTAAGCAGCTTCTGCTGAATCCATCCAACGCTGATGAATTGTCAAGGATATAGTCAGCAAAAGAAAGCTAATGTGCATTACTCCTCCTCTGCTAGAGGAACCTGCCATGCCCTTTTAACAGAAAATTTAAGCTGTGATGTTACAATGCCTGGGAATGTGTTTTTTACTGGAGTGCCCATTTCCATGGAGCCCAGGCACAAATTACTGAACAACTTAAGCTAAAATGCAGAATATCTCTATGTGCATCCAGACTGTTGCTTACTCCAGTCCTCTGGAATGACAGTTCTCTGACCTGGGGGCATGCTGGAACAACCAAGTACTGCTAACTTAAATCTCAGTCTGAGCCAGAAACAGAAAAGATTTCTGTACATGGGCACACTGGGTCATATTCATCCTCATATAATTCCACAAAGTCCAGAGAGTAAGAGAGGGATGAACTATCTCATTGTTTCTGTGAAAAAGACTCAGAACATTTGAGGATTTCAGGAATGGTACATCATGGAGGCATTTGAGGAGTTCAAAGGTTTAGCAAAGTGGTCAGATGGTGCCATGGAGTTGCAGAAATTTCTGTGCTATAGATGCTGTTTGAAACTGGAAGCAAAAAAATATGCAGTGGTACTGAAAGGAAAATTCTTTTGGCAGCCAGAAACAGGTATCATCATGAAGATACTCATGTGTTATTCACTGTTAATACCTGCTGCAGCTTAGATGGCGGAGATATTAGTTTTGACTTAGCATATTCTATCATTGTGATCTGAAGAAATAATTACTGTAATTGGATTATAATTATAAGTACTTTCAAAATTCATTAAATTTAGCCAAATCAACTATTCCGTATGGGAAAAGGAATGATTTAAAATATAAAATATATCCCCTCAAAATGCAGCTGAGAGCTCCCTAAGAACAAGTAGACCACCTGTTTACAGATCAACATACTTCTGCCAGACTCGCTTGGAGGTGACTTGTAAACAAAGAGTAGGAGCAGGCAGACACAGCCTGAGCAACTGAGACCTGCAGGGCCAGAATACTCCTTCATTTTGGGCCAAAGAAATAGTCAGATACCCCCAGGGGCTTAAAGAAAGGGACGAGGAAAGGGTACAGGGGAACTCCCACCCAGCTCCTACACTACCACTGAGGAGTTTTTTCAGCCTTGGAGCACCAAGGCTGCCTGAGCACAAGGAAGGGGCTTGGCAGAATTTCTGCAACTCATAGAAGTAAAATGCCTCTGCAGAGGGGAAATTACATCTGTCTTACGGTGGTAAGATTCTGTCCTCTGTCTAATTCTCTCTAGTTTGCTGTTGAGCATTAACTTCAACTTTTTCCTCATAGTTAAAGCACACTTTATTTTCTTCTTTCTGTTTATTCTTCACTCTTTATTCTGATCCAGACTAATGACTGCAGAACACAAACACTAAACACTTGCCTAGATCAGAGACTTACTTTTCAGGACACATTTTACTATTCAAAGGCAAAAGTCCATTCTGAATTCTGCGTTCGACTTGATCTTTCTCTCTTCGTTTTGTATGTTGTGTATACATACATTAGGAAGGTAAATATCTCCCGACTTCAAATTTGTTATTAACATTTTTTTATTGTGTAATTGCTCTCCAGTAAGCTTCTCTGCAATCTAATTTTAGAGGTTTTCTCTTTTTTTTCCTTCCCCATTTACAGTCATATCTTTTATCAGAATTATGTGTATCAGCGTCCACAAACCTACATTTTAAATAAATTGAAGGTTCTCAAGAGCTAATACAGAGAGGAATTGGACTATGACTCTCTGTCCCATTTTCATACTTCAAAAATATGTTCATATTCATATCTTTTTAATTGTGCTACTAACTCAGAGTGCTTTAGGATTCTGTCATATAGCTCTTCTGTTCTTCCCTTTCTTGCTGTTTCTAACACTGCTTCTATTTCCATTCTTGTCAAAAGACTTTTCATAGTCCAAAAATCTGTACACAATGTTTTGTAATATTTGGCAGACTTATCTGAAACCTAATTCACTGCCTTCTTGTGATTCATGGGTCATAAATTATTTCATATGTAATGCACCCCAAAGGGTAAAAAATACTTTGTATTAAATTTCAACCAGACACTTAAAGGGGGAAAAAAAAATAAAAAAGGAAAAGACTATTTTTGAGACACTCTGCACAGATCTGACCTCAATATATGGTCTAGTGTGTTGTCTTCCACAAATGGCATCTCAGTATCCTTTAGTAAATATGAGATTTCAACATGCTACAAGCAAAAACACTCCTGCCGTAGCGTGGGCTTGCTATGGAAAACTTTAAAGGAAAGGAGAAATACAAAATATGAAGCACTGGCTCAGACAACTGGTGCATTAAATCAGTCCTGTCTCCAGTGATTGTTAAACTGAAAGGGTCTGCACAAAAACAATTCAAAAAACAAGAATACCACCCAATCCTGACTTGTTGCACACAGCCAAATATCTTATTGGGACTGACCCCAGCAACAATAAGCTTGTGCCTCAGTGAGTGAGTTTCGATAATCAAAGGAAATAATTAACAAAACAATAAAGATCATTATAACTTCCTTTATGTAAATGACTTCCAAATGTAAATAGATCAAAGCTTAAGCTAAAATTAAGCAATTCCCCTAGTCCTCTTGGAATACTGCAAAGGAACATACATATATGGCTTGTTCACAGCTGTAAGGATTATCAATGAAGTATTAGTTTATCATTTTATTAGAAAAAATAGAAAACTAAACAATTCTCAAAATGCTATTCCTATATTCCTTATATCTGTAATTCTATTTATTTTAATGGGAGTATTTCCAAGAATAAAGATTAACCATATGTATAAATCTCTGTTCCTACACACAGGTTTGTAGAATGTCCAGAGAACAAATTCTAGATTTTTATTTTTCGATGAAAGGGTTCTTTGAAATAGACCAGCTGAAAGAAGTATCCTTACATGGAATCAGGTACACACAAACCCTGCAAATGTCAAGGACAAAACATTTTATTTTGTACAGCATTTATCTTTCGGTTCACTAAAGTCAAAACACTTCTGTTCATCAGAACTTTTATAAAGGACTATTTCATAATATGAATCCATTTGGATTATCTGACCAGAGATAAGACTTCAATGGACTTACTATATCATTCACCACTGTACCAGTGCCACAAAAGGGAATTACAATTAATTGGATTATGTTGGTCTCCACCCGCTGATTGTAGAAGAGAAAGTCTGAAACTGTAACTATTTCAAACGGACCATATCTCTCATCAACCATGGGATTTGGGCTTTAATTTACCAATAAAGCTTAATTTCTTCTCTATGTTCTCTTCTGGTTCGGAAGAGGTCATTTAGACACTTTATTCAAGTTATTCAAAAAGAAAAGACAGTTTTGTTAAGCACTTTCAAACTCACACTTTCACATTTGCACCTTGCCTTTCGGAATTACTTATTCTCTTTATTAGCAATAAAGTGAGTTTTCTCGAAAAACTCAAGCCAGAGAACCCAAGCCTGTGATTGGGTCATAAGAGTAATTCAGGCTTCACCTCCCCTGGTTCAGTTCACAAAAATTTGGCTGAAAATGTTGCCTAATATGGCAATTTGCTATCAACTACAGAGTGAACAGAGAATATCACTTCATGTCATGTACGGACATGAAGTGGTAAGAGTTTTCCATAGCAAAATCCTAAAGTAGATGCTGGTTTGTCTGCATGGAAAGTTACACTAGGTAGGAATATAAATTTGATATAAATTTAAATTCTATTACCTTGGAAATAGACATATTTTACAATGCAGGTAACTTCATCTAATTTAATTAATGTGACTTACATGCTAAAACCTGTTAATAATACTATGCTTATTCTATCTGTCCAGATATATATGTGTATATATATATACACACACACACATATGGACATTTCTAAATATGTTTATATATATTTTTTTTTTGCTGATGGCTCTGCCTCAAAGCATAAGGATTTTTCTTCACAGCCCTTACTGGAAGGTTATTTCAGTGCCTAATTCCTCCTAGTTTCCAGCCTAAATTATTCATCTTTATATACTTTTAAAATAATTATTAATATCAGTAATGCTCGCTTTGATTTTTTTTTTTGTCAAACTTTTACATTGAGTCTAAGAAATAAAAAGTCCTCAGTCAACTTACTTCAAAACCATGTTGCTTAATTCACATTTGCATTACGTTTTGCTAATATCTGAAGCTCTAATTCCGTTCCCTGGATATTAGCAGGACTAGCTATGCTGTTAAAGATAGGAATGCTTCTAAGTGCTTACTGAATCAGGGCATATGAGATGATAATTGTATGTGTTTAAAACAAAACTTTAAACAGGAGGGGATTATGTAAGTTGCTAAAACAAATATATCTTCAAGTGCACTGAAGGACTTTCAAATGTTAACGAAATGTCCTTTGATAATAATAGTGCTAATAATAACATGAATTTTCAAATATTTTTATGCATTTTGAGAATCACATGTTACCCGGAATAGGGAAGATTCTTGCTAAGTGCACTTTTTTTCATATGAATTCTTCAACTTTAGAGATACTTCCATTCTGAAGTCACACCAATGGATCATATCTTGATCCAGGCATGAGTTGTCCTGCACATTTCTGCTTGTCTTGCACAGTGCTTACAAACTTTGACGTCTTTGTGACAATGAAAATAGCTGTATTTCAAGTAACATGATACTTTTTAAAATATGGAAGATCTAAGTGCCTGATCAAACCTACGTTCATGAAATCTGTGACCAGTGGGACGAGGAGCTGCATGCACAGTAACATTTGAGACCTTACCCAGGTCTTTTTAATCAAAAAGATGGAATTTGGGGATCACTGTGGGCTTAAAACAATATCTCCATCTACCCTGCCTCGTGCAATTCCACATGCAACTCCACACCTTCTCTCACTGAGCCTCAGGAGATGCATAAATACCCCAGGGCACACGTAAACACGCTTGGCAGTGTTTGTGGTTCCTCCTTGGCAGAGAAGGGGTGCGATGAAATTTGGATGACTCATGGCATGTTTTCCATTTCCCACACACTCCTCACAGACTCATGTGGAAGGAGGAGACAGCAGTGTCTCCTGCATCCACCAAATCCTTTCTAAGTTCACACCTTTCCCTCCATCTCATGCACACATCCATGTTCTGCACTTTCATTTGCTGCGTGGTAGAACCTAACACAGATTTGTTCCTACCTTTCCCTTTTTCCAGGGTTTATCTGGATGTGTATTCTAATTGTAATGATTCCAACTCCTCCTATTCCACCTAAGCTTACAGGTGTATATTACACGAGGGCAGAGGTACGCTTTGAAACAATTTTTAAACTTTACAGTACACGGATTTTTCCTGTTCTACAAATTAGTCTTGGACTTGTAAAAACAAGAGGATTTCAACATAAAATAAGAGATTTTCATGTCTTTGGTTCCTTGAGATGCATTCAGGTCCCTCCCGTGAGAAATATATTAAAATATTGATTAGATTAGAGCAAAATTTCAAATAAATGGAGATTTATACTTTCTTTTGGATACAGAATATTATAAAAAAGTTTCAAGGCATCATACAACAGAGCAGTTGACAAGAAAGATAACATCTGCTTTCCTGGCTATTTAAACTGAAGTTTTTCATTCTAAATGCAAGTAATGTTTCCAAAGTTAACATAATTAACTCACGACAATCCTGAAACATCATAATATAAGATACAGATGGAAATTCAAAGCTTCAAAAATGTCATATAGCTGCAAGAGGATTATCATTTTTTAACAGCATGAATCTGAATAGTAATTAAACCAGGTGTTTTTATTTCAAACAGTTTTGCCCACTGTGACATTACCGGGAGGTTTATTTATGTATCAATCTATTAGGAAGCATATATTGCTCAAAAATGTGATATGCAATAATAATGAATTTAAGAGATAAAAGAATGACACTCTTTCCTGCATCCTGAAACAATAAAAGATCAGTAGTTCAATTAGTTAGTAATTTCCGTGTGACTATTTGACAGATCCTACTAATTGTTAAGCTCCCACTAACTATTGCTTTACATAATTAATTATATTCAAACGTGAACAACAAAGACATGTGGGCCAGTTGCCCTTTTGACAATGTTTTTCGCAAACTGATTTGCTTACCAAAAATATTTTTCGAACGAAAAAGATACTAATCTGAAGTGGAAATACACATCAGAACGTTAAAGCAGCTCTGCATTTTGCCATGGTTATGAGAAAAAAATTTGGATTGTTTAACATATCATTTATGCTGCATGCATAATAGCTGAAGTCTTCTAGCAGAGATCTTTCATATTAATTTAGCATTGCATAAAATTCATAGTAACAGGTCCAAGGGTCAAGCATCATTCATCATTAGTTGAAGTGACATTTGCAACCCTTCACAGAGCAGCTGCTTGAAAGGGGAAGAAAGGTATTCTTTGGGAGAATGGGGGGTAGCACACAATCCCCGCTCTATCTGCGGAAGGGAAAACAAGGTGCCACTATGTCAGCATGGTAATGTGCTTAAATTTGGTGATGTCATTCTTCCCTAACCCCCACGAGTCACAAGGCACAAGGCAGCTGCATTCCTGAACTTCGGAGTTCGGGTGGAGATAAGTAATAACTAGATGTAAATGAATTACATTACTGTGGTTGTGAACATAGCTCTGTGCATCTAAATTATGATTTATATCAGGATCCTATCTTGTTTTTGAGAGTTTTCTACTTGTTAACAAGGCAGCCCTTGTTCTCATGGCATCCTCCAGGCATAATAGTTTCTGGGAAGCCAAATAAGATCACTTTTGAAACTGCAAGACAGCATTCCAAGACTTTGCAGCAGAACACATTGGCCAAATTAGGACTTCTGAAGACTGTTAGCTAACAAATAAAATCTTTTTTTTTTTCATTCTTTGTGGCATGTCTTCACTACTATAAAACATTAAGATCAGAACGGGAAATGTGAGCAATTAAAATGAAAATGTAATCATCTGCAAGAAAAGATAAATTTGTATTAAATGGCTAATACTTCACAGTCCTTTTGATATTACAAGTACTTTTTAAGAAAATATATATTTTATGTCACAGTAATTTTTATTATGTGAAACATGTGATCTCTTTGGAATTATGCACATTTTTAAACCGCAGTCATTAAAACAGCATGTGACACAAAGTAGTTCGATTTTGGAGCTTTGCTAATATTCGGTGATTTTCCTCAACTTTATACCTGAAATGTATTTAATTTATTCATGCTGCTAATTATCCACTAGTATGTAAAGCACTGGGATGATTACTAACCCACACTACTACTTCTTCCTTAACAAGTTTAATGATTTTTACAAGGGAAACCAATGTTTCTTAAAGAGTCACTTAGAAGCACATGAAAAATGTTCAAGGACATCACTTATCACACACTGCAATTCTATGAGCTGCTATAAATTAAACTCCCAGTCAAAACACTTGTACCAGTGAGAAGTCACTTTTCCATACTCTACGCATGCGTTACAGAGGAGAGGGTGCACTGCTCTGGAGTCAAAATATTGGTGCTGCAGCTATTTAATGATGCGATTTCATTGTAACCAATATCAGCAGTGGTCCCTCACATTGCACAGCAGCTGAGAGCCTCAGACTGAGTCCCAAAATGGTCTGCAGACCACTTCGGTCTTATAAAATATGTTATTTAGAATGCAAAATGTTGAGAAATCCATCCCCAAATCAGACCAAAAGCGCTTCCACATTGAACCAGTGCTACCAGAACATTCCTCTTATGTCCTCTCATTAAAACCCATGGGTTTTAATCATTGTGCAGCCATTAAACACATATGTAAAGATGTTATAGATACCGATGAGGCAGAATGGCTGTAAAAGGAATAGAACAGCAGAGGCAAGATGACTGGCAGATAGGGTTGCCACATCCCCCTTAAAGAGACTGCTCCTTTTCCACACCTTATGTCTCTTGTACCATAAAAATATGCATAGATGTATGTGGGAGCATCATAGCAGATTTCTTGGGATGCGTGCCATGCATCTGAGCTCCGAAGCTGGCTCAACGTTGTCACCATTAAGTCGCAGTGTACACAGCAACACTTCAATCTAATTTCAATTAGGGAAAAGTTACACAGAAACTTCTTTGAGAGTACACATGACCCTACACATAAATACCAATTAAATTCAGTATCATCAGTGTCTTTGCAGTGAACATTGATATCACCAGCGATAGGAAGGAATTTAAAATGAGGCAACGCTTGATGACATTACCTCCATCTACAAACTCTCCCTGTGTTAACTAGTACGTCAACGATTAGTAAAACAGTGGGATTCATCTGTGAAGAAATGGGGTGAAAAGAAGAAATGACATGAAATTTTCATTGCAGGCAGTTTTTGTGTGACATAAGGTACAATGTTACAACTCTATGCAACAAAATACTACCTGGTAAATTAATGAAAGCTTAATCTGCTGAGAAGCTACAGACACCAGGAGTGGTTAGGCAGCTGCAGCTGAGATAACAGGAGAGCTAACTAAAATTACTTCTCATTCCAAGGACATATAATCTCAAACCAGTTATTTACACGCCTAACTAGCCCTCTGTCCTGAACACAGACAAATCTGTAGATGAAGGGTATTCCAGTGTCATTGAGATCAGTGAGATATTCAGGATACACAGGCACTTCACTTAGACTTGTGCTATTTCCCTTTGTTTGGTCATCTTTTATTTAGAAACAATGGGACAAAAAGTGTGGCAAGTTAGGGCTTTACTTCTTGACAACCACTTTTCCATTCCAGAAATAGAAGATTCCCCTAACATGCAGGTTACTTGAGGAAGATATAAATTTGCCCTTTAAGAACAGAAGGAAACAACTCCCTCTCCACAAACCCAAAACCTCTCAAACCTGCAAGATGACCAGGAGGAAAAGTAATTCTAAAAGTGTTAAGTTTCCTTGTACACCATAGCTCATTGGTGACTGGGGAGATTTTACAGTCTTTCAAATCTTCTTTCAACCACAAGATGCTTTAAAGGGACAGAAGGTCTTAAAATGTGCTCTCCATCTCCCCAGCTGAGAGAGATACATCGAAGGGGGAGGGAGAGGGGTGTCAGACCACAACACAAAAAGCATTAATGCAAAGAACAGTGGGGTCTCTCCCTAATTTGACTTTCTCTACAGGTGGTCTGCAGCTGCATCCAAACAGGTTACACTACTGCCTTCCCATGGGCATTACAACAAAGTAGGATCTGTATTCACAAGAATACATTTACTGGCATGGGCTGATTCAGGTCTAAAAATAAGAAAAAAGCATTTTTCAGTATAGCCTGAGGTAACTCCCTGTGCCAGCAGAAGACAGTAGCACTCTTGTTTCACTGGCTGTGCGTGATGATAAAGGATATCAGAAACCTACTTCATGTGACTCACCGAGGTCCACAGCCAGCTTCCAATTGATTCATTTTATTTGTATTAGTTTGTTCTCCATCGACCACACAACAGGCTGGACCAAATCAATAAGCAATATTCTGTTTACTATTGACTCGGGGGGTAATTCACACCGGGCCCTGCAACTGCTGTGTCTGATTTTATAGTTCTGTAAATCATGATGGAAACGGCGGGGCTTGGAGACCACTGGGAGCAGGGAGAAATTGGAAAAAATTGCAAAGGCAAGGTGAGATATTGGCTTTTAAACTGTTGCACTAGCCAGAGAAGAGATGAGGGGTCTGCGCTGTGGGTGCTCTTCAAGGGATGCAGAAGGTATTTCACCTTGTGCCTAAGTAGTCATAAAGTGAGAAGCACACGCAAGTGGACGTGCAGACGTGCCTTTGGTAGTGTGCAAAAATGATATATGGATGAGATGAGCATGGAACTATTGTGGCTCCACTTCCAGCCCTAGGACAAAGCCACGAGGTGGTGCTGGCAGCAGCTGCACCCTGGTGGGGTTTACAGAGACAGAGCTGTAACCCATCAGTTTGGCACCGCCAAAATCCCTGCTGTGGACACCAGCACAAAGAGTTGTCCCTGTGTACACATGAAATGGCCTTGGTGGAGCTCCCTTAAGTAGACAACCCTTGTCTGCTTAAATGAGTTTCTGTAAAATTCAGCTAAAATACACCATCCTGGAAGTTTTAAGTAATTTTTCCCTTTTTTCTTTTTCTTTTCTTTTTTTTTTCCCAGTTTGTTCACAGTAGCTTGGGTGGTGATATCTGCTAACTAGATGCCTCCAAACAACCTATCTTTGCACACCTCAGAGTTGTTTTTTTTTTAAGACTTCCTCTTCTTGCAAATAGTGGATAACTGGAAATAAAAGAGCTTTTGCCCAAAACTGTCCCACACCACTTCTTCCACAGGAGCTTGCTGACATACTCAATGTAAGTGCAACACAGCTGTCATTACTCCTGCATCAACAAAGACACTGACTGTAACATAATATGTTCTATCTCCTTTTCCTTAGAATTTGTGAATCCTCCTTCTGCCCCAGATCTCAGATTTCTTGAGCTGCTGTACCAAAGTAGAGAGCTGGCTTTTCAGTGTCTCTGATAATATCGGGTTTTCTACACAAGACAGAAAAAGCAAGCTGGGTACTGGGGTGGATGTATGTAAAGGGTGGCAGAATACAGCCCAGTGTGTTCTTCCTATCAAATACACTTGACAAACTTTAATGAAAAGTCTTCTCTACTTCCTACTAACAGATGTTTCCAATTTTTTCTCTCTCAGCACTTTAAACCACCATCTTTAGTTTTCATGTCTAAGAGACATTATTATAGGATACATCATAATGATATACTGTACATTCATATACAGTATCCCATACAATGACTAGTTGATTTATAATTCAGATCCAATAAAGGGAAAAATTGATTTAACTGATGACTAGTGAAATACTAAATGCATTACAATGTTTGAAAAGAACATCCTTTTCTTGAAATGCAAGTGACATAATAAAATTAAATATGGATATAAGATAATGCCCATTATTATTAGGCAAGCGGAATCAAAGGGAAGAAAAGGAAGAAAAGCAATCTCTATGGATCAAGGAATGCCTAAACTTCCTCTTCAAATGTACAAAAGCATAAACACAAACGGAAAAATTTTGCAAATAAAGTAAATTAAAATAATCTTGAATTACAGTATAAAGTTAGTTTTCTATTAACTGGTCTTTGTCCATCAGGACTTGCAGTAGTGTTGTCATATTTGTGTATAATATTGGGGGTAACTCTGAATTTTGGGGGTCATTAATGTTTGGGGTTTTAAGCCGTGATAAATGTTTGTTTCCAAAAACTCACATAGCAGCACGAACACACAATTTAACCCTACATCCAAGAAATTCATATCCTTGTCCTACATCTCAGCCCCCCTCACTTCTGACCTCTTCCTTCACCCCACAAAGCCACAATTCATGGGGGTTCATCCCCATTTCTCACCCCTCCCTGGAATACTCACACAATTAATACCGAGGCGATGCAGCCACTGATTTCCATGTTTCATTCCAGAAGCTTTACGGCTGCTCCCCGCTCCCCTGTGCAGCTGTGTGGGCAAGGAGCCTGCCCGGGATGTGCTGGGGAGGGCATCAGCAGGTAGGGAGCACACAGTCAAGGTACCACTGAGCTACCACAGCTTTTAGAGCAGCTCTTTGACATAGTTTACATTCCCAGATCAGAAATCAAGGCCAGGTACCTCGGAAGTAGCCGGGATTTTAACTTTCTTTAAACATCTGCTCAAAGTCAGTCACTTCAACATTTGCACATATCTTTTGTTCTTCCAGATGGGTAAATTGCTCCTAATACAAAGTAACTCCTATTCCAAAGCGGCTGTGATTGCTCGTACAGACTTAGATTGATGGTCAATTTTTTATAATCCTAGAGAAGTAGTTTTTCCCTGCAGGAACACGTGTATTTTGCTTCTGGAGAAGCAGTGGCAGGCAGTAATCCCTCCAGTGCCAGGACCAATAGAGTTTATTATACTGAAAGAATCCTACAGTCGTTATAACCAAAATAAGACCCAAAACCTGGCACTAAGCTACACCTCATCTCACTGTTGCATCAATAACATTTTAAAATACTTTACCAATTTCAGTATTTTACAGGAAAGTTTTAACCTGTATTATGAAATTCAAAGAAACATTATTAATCAGCTCACAAAAATGCACCAGTAGAATCCGGAGGTCAGCTAATTTGTGCTTAAACACCTCCATTTGCATGTGCAAAACTGGATAATTATGCTCCTAGTTGCCCATTCATGTGTACAGATGGGTGCACCCACACATTTTTGTGGGATAATTTTTGGAAGCCTATGGAAAATATGGTCTTTAAAGATTTTAATAAGGTTGGCAAAACATACTTTCTCTGCATAAAATTATGTAGTTCCCAAGTCTAAAATTACTTTGATTTAAAAAATGAAAATTGGCAAGGGATTAATCCATAATATGGTCTAATTGCTTTTTTCTTAAAAATTTAATGGTCAAGATCTTAACTCAGAATAGTGGTTACTGTTCATGAACTGAAACTAAGAAACAGAACTTGAATAAGGGATTTTATTAAGTGTCTAAATACGTATTTAGCTAATAGAATCCTCTTACCTTTGGTTGAATAACAGGTATAATAATGATGAAAGAATATTTAATTTATACATCTGAAGCATAAAGCTCTACTACTTATATTTTTCTGAGACTGAAATGCAAACTGGCCAAAGCTTGGAAATAAAAAGTGTAACTGACTTGCTGTCATTAACTTGCAAAAAACATACAGATTCGTGAACACACATACTCAAACAAACACAGGGAAAGAAATAGAGACAGACACAGAGGATGTTAAAGGCAGATCATTAACACATATTTTGGCCCTTGCAGTTGGTATTGTAACTGTTTTTATGTAACCTTTATATTGTTTAAAACGCTGAAAGTTCAATTTTTATTTATCGAAGTGGATTCAGCTATGTTCAAAGGACATTTGTCAGTCTGTAATGTATAGGGCTTGCTAAGTATTGCACGATAAACAGATCAGGTTTTCAGTGAGGACTGAATTTTCCCTGTCATGTTCAGTAGGAAAAAACTATGTTACAGCAAGGATACTTTTTCTTGCTCTCTGGTATTTTGTTATTTCTTTGTTTGCAGAGGTTACTTCTATCGGTAAGTAAATATCACTGTGAATTTCTCTTTGTCCTTCATCAATCAGAACCAGTCAATTATCAGAGTAGTGCAACTAGATCAAAACTCCAGGCTGTGTAGTCATATTACCACTCATATTATTACTAAAAGCGCATCTATATTCCAAACTGGGATACTATAACCCCTTTGTCATTTTCCAATAAAAAAGACCATACCAAATAGGCAGAGCACACCGTAATTAGCAGCTGGCAGAGAAAGCTGTAAATCTGTATGAGTTCTGAACGATTTGCTTACATTGTTGCTTTGTTGACAAATGATGCTGTACATGTTAATGTTCCTGAAATGTCCCCATTGCACCTGACGTGCCAATAAATGCCAGCCAGCTGTATGAATTATGGAAATAAGATTTTTGTTTATGAAGGTATCCCAGACATTTATTTTACTGCATGCCTCTTGACAGATTTAATGTCTGGAGTTACATTGAGAAGATATTTGCTACCTGACATAATGGATAATGGAAACTTTAAAGGTTTTTTTTAATGATGAGACTAATATATTTTTTTTTAATTTTACCTTGTGGCTACACATTTACTCTCAATATAAAGCTTGCATATTTTAAATGAAATGATACTAAATTGTTCCTAATGTACCATGAGTTGGATGAAGCCAGTGCTGCAGCGTATGAGAAAAGAGAGGAAAAGTAGCTCTGAGAGCCACTAAAACAAGAGCACTACATGCAAGTTTTCCTATTTTCTCTGAGTTTATTTTATCTCCTGTGTACATGCACTAGTATATCATTAGTGCACAAAGGTAGCTGTTAAATCTTAGGCATTTCAAAGTATGATAAAAAATCTTTTAACAGATGTATTTATAGCAGGCTCCATAAAACATTCATTTAATATGCTAAGGCAAGGCACAGAGAACATAGAAACTTGTACAGCTACTGACTATATTTAACTATATTTAACTGGATTCAGAACCAAAAAATCTGTCACTGAACTTCGAATATTTAAAAACAAGGTGTATGTTCTTAAGTGAGACACACAAAAAAATACTTTTAAGTATGGGAGTCATGAAAACTCTTATTCCAACCCTGCTTTTGCTGAGCATCCTTATTCTAGCCAAGGTAAATGATCCTAGGCGTCCTATCTCTGAAACATAAACTCTGATCAGACTTGTCTAGAGACAGGATTGCAGGTTACTCTCAGTTTCCTTCAAAGCTGGTTCTGCTGAGCACAGTGTAGGAGGGCTTCAAAGCTCTCCTAGAACCAGGGTGGGCAGCAGGTGCTGGATCCCAGGAATCCCAGCCCCACATTTTCTCTCTCCTGCGAGTGGGGAACCTGATTCCTGCTCCAAAGTGGAAAAATTTCGCCTGGCAGAAGAGCCCGTACTACGCAAGCTCTTCAATTCTTCCTCTATTAGCACATGTTAGTGTATTGTCAAGAGGAACAATAGCAACCCCACAAACTATTTATTCCATCAAGAACAATTTATTGTCTTTTGTAAGTTCGTTTCCAGCTTCTGAAGCTCAAGAGAGAAAAATCTGCTGGTTCTTTAAAACTTCAGATGTTAGGGACTATTTGTAGTCATCATATAAATGGGGGTGGTAACCAAATTAACCAAATTCATTTTGTAACCACAAATCATTCCTATTAAAATACTCCCTTCTCACCCCACCTCAAAAGAAGAATAAGAATAATAAGAAAAAAAGGAGTCCAGATGGTTAAAATTATTTTTAAGCAAATATTTAGTGGTTACAGTTGAATTCTTCTGGCACACATTCTCCACTACAAAAATGACACCCCACATTCACTGTGTTAACCATTTTCCAATGTGCCAGCCAAATGAATGCCTCAGAGAACACACACACACACACACACATTATGGAAGCATTATCAAAAATGCTGTAGTTAAGGTTCCTTTGCAATTTGGGCAGAAAGTAGGGCTATTTAACACTGTGTGGTAGAATTTCGTCTCCAGGTATGACAGGCAACTTCTCAACAGACAACTGAGTTTTCTAAAGCAATCCCTTTCTTGAATCAGGAGTGGTTTTCAGCATATTCCTTTACTGCAAAATGTCATTGGAAATTCTATCTGGGGAGTGGGGTGGAAGGGGGGAAAGGCTTGTAACTCTACATTCACAGCAACTGCCATCTCCATATTTTACACAGTTTAGAAATGTTTCACTAAAAGACAAAAAATGCCTTTTTTTATATCCCCTACCCTAATTTTAGCCTGTATAAGAAGCCCAAGGAACTCCCTTTGTTGCTTTGACAGTTGCTTTAGTTCTCCTGTGTTTTTTCTCGGGCTCATTCACACATTGACCCACACTACTTGGAGCACACTGGGACCGTATCCCTGCATTTCCAAAAGATTTAGCAACCACCACCACCGCACGTGTGCCCCTCTGTGCACCCAGTTCCCATCCCAGAGCAGACTGGTTGGAGGTTGATGGGGAGAAGCAAAGAGCACTGGCACCAGTGCGGTGTTGGCTGCGGTGATGGACGGTCGGGGAAGGTGTCCCCCCGTACAGCTCCTGCAAACTGGTTGCTCCAGTCTGGCATCCCAGGAGGCTTGCCAGATGGAGAAACCTTCTCCGCAGCAGAACTGCAAGCTGTGCTTCTCGGGAAACTCAAGGCTGTAACCCTTTCCCTCTTCCTCCACATACCCTGTTGCTTCCAGATTTCTTCCGATGCCTACGTACAAACAACCAAGACGAAGGCTTATTTCTCAGAGACATACGAACTTAACTTGCTTCTAATCCTTTTTCCAGCAAATTAACCCCAGATAACTTAACACTGTATATATAGTTTGGGGAATAGGAGCTAATTCATTCTAGGTCAGAGCTAAAACTGTGCATGTGATCTGCACAAAATGGACGAGTGTACTGTGGATGCTCACATTTTTTTAAGTGGAAGAGAAGTTTGTTGTGAAGTGGCAGTGCCTGGATATCATGATGTTTGCATGGGCAGACTGAGGAGTTGTTTTATGCAGAAATTAAGGTTGGTTATCTACTGATCTTTACCTGCAGTTGGTGAGACACTGATAGTAAAAAACTGATAGAAACAGCAATTTAAAGTTAACAAAGGTTTATTTTGGTAGAGATTAAGGTCTGAATTATACATATTTGCTAAAAGAAAGGAAATACACATCTCTCTATATATGTATGGGCATATGCACACCTGTTTTACATTGGTGTAACTTCTCTGATCTCAGCGTTTTACATCAGGATACTGAAAGGTAAATCTGACCCATACCATAGTCTCCAAAGGGCTAACTCTCATTATTTTTGTTCCAAAAGCCTATAGCTTGCTCAGTGGAAGATTAAAGCTAATGTATAGCAGAAGAGCAATGTAAGGAATCCCATGGTAAGTCTCCATCCTCCTCTTGGTACCTACGCAGTGGGTAGTAGAGGAACTCAGGCTCCACTATCCATTTTCTCTTTCACGTGCATGGAATTCATTGAGAGTAATGGAAAGGAAATTACAGTAGTCTCACAGGTCTCTAACAAGAGATCACTGTGTGGAAAAATGTGACTTGTCAAGAGGTAGTTTCTTTGTATTGTTTCATGAGAAAAATATACCATAAAGAATAGCAGAAATCTAAAAGCTTTGCATTCCTCTTCCAGTACTAAAACCAAATCATTGGTAAAAGGTGTAATTTCACTGGAGACATACCAAAAGGTGATAATATTCCTATTGACTGAGGCCACTGGTTGGTATAAAACATATACCTCATTTCCAGCACATTATTCCATAAATATTTGCATTTCCCTCTGCAGCTCACTGTTTAAGTAGTCTGTTTACAACCACAAAAATAAACACACAAATATCAAATAAACAAGGGAAGAGATCTAATTAAAGGTTAAATTTACTTACTTTGGGGGAGCAATTACTCTCAAGCATTCCTGCTCTTTCCTCATATAGGTAGAAGTTCACTACCAAGGAAGAAGACCTCAGTCAAGCATGGAACACTTGTATGGAACATTTGTATTTGTGTATGAATAAACCAATATAGTTGTTTTCCAAAGTTCCATACTTGTGTGTGTCACTGCAGAAGAGAGAAGAGCAAAATCCTACCCCAGCAGAGGATGCTGCCACCAAACAACCCATTAAATGGCAATGGGAAGCACTGGCCACCAGAGCCAGGCCTCTGTTGTGTTGCATTTTATAATTGAAAAACTGACCCCAGGAAGATGCCAGCCCCTGTGCAAAGAGGGTTTTTATGGCACAGCTCTGCCAGGGTCTTGTTATAGAAAACATTACCTGACTCGCTCCCTATTACTTATGTTCTGTGCTGAAGAGTGGCACGTTGATTAATTACTACTCGAAAGTGCTTATAAAGCATCAGTCCAAGGCAGGTTTACTAGGTTGGGGCCTCCCATGATTTATAGACTAAGGAGAAAAGCAAAGGCCATTTGTGAAGGAGTATTTTCTTCTGCATGAAAAAAAAAAAAAGTAATTTAAATTACTCATCCTCTGCTCCCCCCAAATTAAAGTGTCTGGCCCTACAGTGTAAAGCCAAAGACTTTCTTCATCTGAAACTCATGCAAAAAGATAAACAGCAACAGAGTTTTACTCCTCTTTAAAGAGAAAATGATAAAAAAAGAAACAACCTGAATCAACTGGTAAGAAAGGTCTGAAATGTTTTCTTCTGTTGATATAGGGACTGATCAGACAACTTTAAAATAACTAGAGCAGAGATTCTCTAATACTTTTTGCCTTTTCAACACAGTTGGAAAGGCAGAAAAAAAGCAAAGCACAGGCACACAAGGCATATCCACAGGAAGGATTCATTTGGTTCTGGTTTGTCTCTGCTGCTACTTTGCTTTTTTTTCAGCAGTAGTAAACTGGCACTTTGGGTTTACTGTGCTTCACTTACTAAAGCCTTTTAATAGTATATAGTGCAGGAATGCGAGAGAAAAAGATTCCCATATGACAGAGATCCTTTGATATTGTTACTTCAACCAAAACTTTGAAATACAGTAGCTGGTTTTGTGTGTAGCATACGACAATTTTTCCCCGAGTCTCATAAACTTTGATTTACTTAACTGCTGTCACTGATGTGACTCACAGAAAAGAAAGCATGAAGAGATTGAAAGAGAGAAATGGCTAATGTGTTAGTCTATCTGATGGCACAGGATTATATGGGACAATAATTAGCACAGTCTGCGCAAGAAATCTACAAAAAATATTGGTAGCAAAGAAAAAAGAAGATAAAATTATTGAAAGTGTTTGACATTATCACAATTCCAATATAATATTATGCAGGTTTTCTAATACTTTTTTTTTTCCTGTAGGGTAGCTAAAGTTATACTAAGCAGGAGAGAAAAAGGAGATATAACTCTGAGATATATATGTTTATGTAAAGAGCTGGCACCTGAGGAGTTCACACTCATTGCTATATCTTCTGCAGTGACCCAACCTGATGCCACAATGGAATTGTATACAACATCATGGTGAATGGGAGCAACTTCCCAAACAGTGTGACGGAGGGTGGCTGCCTTTCTTCTGGAAAAATACAGTACATGGCTGATAATCTTCAAAAAAATCCATAAAATCTCTTGTAGTGAACACACCTTTTCTACTGCTCGTTCCTGGCAAGTAAATATACAACATACACCTCAGCAGAGCTTTAAAGTGAGAAGGCATTAAAGATATTCTTAGAAATTGCAAGTGGGATTGTTAATTCTATTAAAAGAAATTAAGATTTTGCCTGGGGAGAGCAAAGGTGATTTGGGAATATCCACCCTGTTCCACCACTGACAGCCTGTGCAGTCCCAGCTGCTCACTTGGGATCAGCTCCAAAGCAGATTGAGGTGAGCTCTGGAAGCAGCCTGGAGAAAGGCACCAAACACACACAAGTGGGATCCAACTTCCCTGCCTTCCAGTGTGTTGTCCTGCACCAGATGTGACCACCTACAGTGACCATAGTTTGAGTTTGAAGGGATCTTAAAAGCCCATCTCATTCCACCCCCTGCCATGGGCAGGGACACCTTCCACTATCCCAGGTTGCTCCAAGCCCCATCCAACCTGGCCTTGGACACTTCCAGGGATGGGGCATTTTCAGGGCTACCAGGTGCATTAGGAGGTACTGACACCAAAAAGCTGAAGGAGGGTAGGATTTCCTCCAGAACCTGCTGAGATGCCTTGTCCTTATCTGCCATGCTCTGCTCAGGGAAAAGGAATTACCTCTCACCTCTCTATGGTGTAGTTTACCTATATGTAAAATGAAGACAGTGCTTGCCCTCGAGGGGTGTAGAGAAGCTTAATTAAGTAGGAGATTCTTAGCCTTAATCAGACTTCTCTCACTTGCTAAGTACATGGGAAATCCTTCCGTTCAGGAACAAACTTGACACCATGACAAATAAATCAGCTTCCTTACCATTTTGCCTTTGGGAATTATTTTCCTTGGGAACAGATATTTCTGAAGCTGCTAAAAAAAAAAAAAAAAGTAATACCCAAGCCAAACAAAAACCCCAAATACCCACATTTCTATCACTTCTGATGTTTTTTCTTCATGTTAAATGTTTCCTGCAGTTCTATTTTATTGGGGATCCTGTCTTTGGGAATTGGGTAAGGACATTTATGACAGAAGATGTGACAGGTGTGTGAGCTGTGAGGTGTGTATGGGGCAGTCCTGATTCATCCCATCTCTCAACCCCAACCCTTTCCCTCTATGGATATGATGATTTAGGAGAGGAGAGACCCCATCACCATCACTGTCAGTTTAGTTGCCTGTCACAAAGAACTAAGAATTGGTCTTGTCAGATTCTGGACAGCTTTGGTGACATCCAGAGCCTTCTGTACAAGGTCTTGGACATGATTTGAGAAGCTCAGAAGCATTAAGGTGGCATTCAGAAGCTGAGAGGATCACATCTGTTTTAAAGGCAGTGGGTTATTTCAAAATTGAGTCAATAAAGACAGGCAAGAGAGTTTCAAAAAAGTCAAACCTCAATGATTTCAACTGAAATATTATCTATTTGTGGAATAAATAGATACGGAGCCAAATAATTCTGAAGTATCTAAATTCCACCTTCCCTCTCCCACTCACAGAATGTGCTTTAAAGCAAAAATGCCAAATTAATACAAGAATGATAGTTCTCACGGTATCTCCTGCCAGGCTAAGAAGGTACAGAGAATATCCTGAGAAACTCTGTTCTTAGGAAATACTAAGTCCAGTTTTGAAAGCTATTATGGGTTCACAAAATTAAGAGGAACGTCCAGAGTTTTGGTGTCTGACTTGAATAAAATTTGAACTCTGGCCCTCTGAGAGTAAATCAGCAGTATGCATGTGAAATATGTTTTTCCCCTCCTAAGCAAAGCACACCAGTGGATTGGGCAGAGGGAGAAGAGGTTTCAAATATAGCACACTTCTTTTTACCAGTGAGTACTCCTGGACTCAGCTCCCTCTGCTCCAGCACCCGCCTACCGGGAGGAGAGCTGGGCTGGTGCTTGACATGGGATGAATCTGGGCCAAGTTTATTCGTTTTCCAAATCGTGATCTCTGCGATACCCTCCCATTCCCATTCCTCCTGTCACACCATTCCTCCAGAGTTTTGGCTCTTCCCCAGCCCTACCTCTCCTGGGATGGTCCCGGACACGAGCCCTGGCTCTGTGGTGGCTTCCCCAGGGAGACCTGGCTGACAGGACTGAAATACAAGCGTAGCAGAGGAATGCCCTCACTATTTCACTCTTCAGAGGCAGCAGAGCTGGGGTTATTTAAAAACCTCCTGGGTGCTCCATTGCCCTACTCAGCTCCTCTTCCTCCCTGGCTTTGTGGAGTAGTCAACTGAGCAGCACCTTCCTGCCTTCTAATCCCAAAAAAATGGCATATCCCTCCACACACCCCCCTTCCAGCCTCAGTCCATATTATTTTTTGCCTGTGCTCCACCACTGCCATGTTTTACCTCCCAGTTCCCACATGGACTCTATTCATTCCTCGGGAACAGGATGGTTAATGAGGAGACAATTCCATTTAACAGTCTCGGGCAGTTGTTTGGGTGGTTTCAGCACATTGACGGACAAGTTGCTGCCAATGGTGCTCAAAGCCTGTTAAAAATGCTCTTGCCCAGCCCTACCCACTCATTTTGGCTCGCTGGGCTGTGCATCACTGTCCCCTGAATTGCACCTACACAATCCAGGCTGCGCCAGAAACTGGGTCACTGAACCGATCTAGGTTAAAAATATCCCAGATATTCCTTAATTAAGTGTCAACAACTATTCTCAGGCTGAACAGCGACTGGAATACCTCCTAATAATCTTGCTTACATATGCAAAAAGTATGCCCTAATCTAAAATGTATTTATAATATAAAATGGAGTTCCAACATTTGACCCCAGTGTATCCTACTCTGTCACACAGACAAAGGAAATAAAAATGTGTTGCTGTAATTTCCTTGACAGCAAAAAACCAAAACAAACAAGAAACCTCACACATATATGTCTGGGCCAATATATATGGTAATGTGAAACAATGAGTTAGATTTTTCATGGCCGTGTTGAAACTCATCTTGTTAGTTCTAAAACTGCAGTACATAAATGTGATTATTTTTTAATATGAAAAATCTAAATAAATAAAAATACATCTTAAAAAATTCCTTGTTTAAAACTTTTACTGACTTTCTATAGAGTTTGAAAGGGGAAAGTTTTCACAGCCAGGGCTGTGAATGCTCTTAGAAAAAAATAGCATAATGTTGATTATTATTGGGTTTTATTGGTGGCAGTGATGGTATTATTATTATTAAGTGGTATCACCATCTGGATTACTATAACTACAGGAGCAACAAGATGCCCTAATCACATCCATGCCCTATTGTGTCAGGCATTTTAAAAGCACATAGTGAGAGTGAGAAAAAGTTTGTAATTGAAGCAGTTAAGGCAGACAAAAGGTGCAGTGGGAAAGGGAGGCACAAAGAGATGAACCGACACTGCAGAGAGACAACATTAAGCGTCTGATATCTGAAGTTAACATCTATTTAAACACAGACTTTTTTGTCTAGACAAATAGATATGTGTTAATGCACATCACATTATGCAGCTTGAAGAGTGTGTACCAAGACTGACAAGAAAAAAAAAAAGGAAAAACCTGGGATTTGGTGGTTTATTTAATCTTAATGAAAACTGGACAGACTAAAAGCAACATAGCACAGAGCAAACACGAGATTTGCGGGTGACTAACTTCAGTCAAAGCAACGTTCAAACCACAACCCATTAAAAATTGAAATAAAATTCAGAGAATAACTGTTGGTAGGATCTGACCATGATTCGAACAAGCAATGGCAATGTACTTCCTATCTGGGATATAGACAGCAAATAAAAAACTTGATGGTATTCCAGCTGAGGAAGACTCTGGTTAAAAGCAGACAGACAATGTGCATTTTTCAGCACAGAGAAATTTCTTTCAGCTCTTACAACCAACCATTAAGTATCTGAGGTCAAAAAGCGTCTCTTGTATTTTGCATAGTTGATAACAATGAGTTAACCATGAAACAAGAAGAAATACTAATTATTTTTATTATTTTTCTTCCACTTTGATTTTGATTTATATTATAATTTAAATACTTCATACATCTGCCATGATGTACTTTCTCTTGCATTTACTTTGTTAGGTACCTTAACAAGACTGTTTTATTGGTGAGGCTGCTATAATTAATTTTTTTAATGAAAATATTTTTAGACTTGTTCCTGTTTAAATAGGCCAGATATTTCAGCCTCATTTACAGATGAGAGCATGCCCAAAATATTTTAGCAGCTTAAGCCTTTTTTCCTCATTTCATTTAAAGAGTCAATTTTTAAGAGCTGCTTTTTGTCTCAAAGTTACTTAAAGTCTCATCTTGCCATTAGGTTACACTATGAATAATCTAAAGTTCAGGTTTTCACATGACAGTTAATAATTTTAAATTTTAGAACCAAAAAATTCACTGTTAAGCTTTACATTAACTAGAAAAAAAATTATTTTTTAATCGATGGAAAATAATTTAATCCCAAGTGGAACTGCTTTTTGCAAACAATTTTTACTATAGTGTTCAACTCAAATTCATAAAAACAAATAGACAAAGTGACATTTAGCTGCAAGATCACATTTCTCTAAAGATAAGCTCTGCACAGCCATTGCTACCAAACGCTGTTTATCCGAGCTTTAAATTCTACTCCCAAATTTGAATAGACTGCAGAGCTAACAGTGTTACTGAGGAGCAATATCAAAATATGTGCCTCCTGGGTCTAAAAACCACAAGTTATTTTAGCTTCTGCTAAGAATTGAGGGATTTAAAAAAAAAAAAAAGAAAAGTTGAGTACAGTAAGTAAATAAATAAATACATTATCTACCTTCATGACCTTTCTGTTCCTGCAAGTAAACAGTGTCCATCATTTGTAACTTGACTTTCCATAAAAGTAACAGTTCATAAAAATCTGTGAAACTACTACCGGGAACAAACAAATTAAACAATGACAATGTAATAAAATAAAACTGCTGTTCTACTCCTATAGCAGAAGAATTGCTTCTTCGCTGGGATTAATACATCTTGCAGAAAACAATTTTAAATAATGTGTAACATATGGATTCGGCTTTTATTATTCTTCTAAAAGAAGACAATTATATTTATGTGATAAACTGTTCAGTGTTAGTAGCATAATGTTTATATTACTGGCCACTTAAATAGTCTTTGGCATAGTTTTATAAGGAACAGAAGCCTCCAGATCTTTTGAAATCCATCTTACAAAGTAAGTCCTGTCTGTTACTTGGAATGCAACGGTTTTACATAGTTTTTTTGTTGGGAAAAAAAACTTATAGTAGGTAATGTCGTTGTTAAACTGCATGCATGATAACTTTCTGATGTTCTAGCTACAATTCCTGTGGCATTTTAGAGCATTCTAACGAAAAATGTGACAGCCTTGAGCTGTCGGGAAATAGGGGGGGGGGGGGGAAAAAGGCAACTTTCAATTTTAACTTTTTGGAAAGGAATGATCATGATACAATTTTTTCTGTAATAAACCTTTTCAAGGTGTTTTCCTTAATCTCCTCACTCTTATAAGCAGCTAGTTCCTCTGCTCTCTGATTATGCTGGGAGATTACATTTAAGAAAAGAGTGAGTTTCGGGTAGTCTTCAAGGAGCTGCTTTTGTCCCCATTATATTCCAGATAATTTTCAAAGAGATTACACAGGAACCATAGAAGTGTTTATCTCGTTATCTTCCCATGCTTCTGAGTAGAAGCTGCACACATTTCTAAAGGAAAGAAGAATGTGCTACCAAATAAATATTTTCTGTGGCTGCTGTGTACATGGATTTTTATTGTAAGCAGTGCTGGCAGCGGCCTGTCTGCATCGCCGGGGTTCTGCTGGCCTGTGTGTCAGTCACATAACAGGATCATTCTGAAAAATTATGCAGAGTAAACAAATGTATTTATTTGTGTTTATAAAAAAAAAAAAATAAAGAAAAGAAAAGGGGGGAGGAAAGAAATAATAGCAACAGTTTGGGGCACGTTACTGTTCTCATTTTTCACTCCTGAAGTACAAGTCCGGTGTTTTAAATTCTCTGCTTCCCGATTGCTTTAAAAGTTGAGGTTGTTAACAAAAGATAAAGAGTGTAACCTAATGGAAGTGAAATCTGCATATTCAGTTAATTTGGGATTTATTATCCCAGTAACTAGACTTGCAACTGTTCTAAAACCGTTTTGACTGAAGACTTGAGAACAGTAGGAGTGGATGGCTACCCCCACCCCCATTCTTAAAAGAAAACCTGTGCCTGCTGCTTCCAATTTAGTGCAATCATGCCTCTTACTGGCCAATACAAGATGCAGCATTAGCTGTCACATGCAAATGAGTATTCATGGGGACTTTGAAATGTGCAATAAAGAATAAAGACACGCATTCTGTGAATAATTGTTTTCTTTTATAAAACTGGATCCAAAAGGGAGTGCCATTTCACCCAGAGTCTGTAGCCTTTCTATGGTTACAATCTGCTGTTGAAGCCAGATATTAGGAATGAAGTGTGGATAAATGGAGGACTCCAGTTTCTCGTGCTGTCAATCTTTCACAGTATTACATTTGCTTAACAACAAATAATCCAATCCATGTTTGTGGTTCTTGCTATCTTGTTTTCTCTTCCAACTGGGACTTTTAAATGCATATTGACGTATAATAAAGTTGTCCACCTTACATTAGCTTGTTTTTTTTTTTCATACAAAGCCCAACATAAATTCTTCCTTTTCAACAGCACAGACACTCAAAATTACACAGCAGTATGAGCTTCGTTGCAAACCTGGAGTATTTCAAAGCACTCTGATATCACTCACCAGGATGAGAGTGAAAGAATAACTCAGATTTTTAGGGCCATTTAGACACAGGGTGGGTGGGGGGAAGAAAACAACAAGCTGTATGCAGACAGACATTTGTGGAGCTGTGAGCAGCCAAGTTAAGCTCAGACACACACACCTGCAGTCAGAATGTCTCAGAGAACAGCCATCGACTTGTATTGACATCAAATCATGGCATGATGAGGCCCTATCTTTGCTGGTAGGACCCAAGTCCTCAGTCCAGCAATGGGAAGAAAGAAAGTAGATGCCTCAATTGCAGCACCTTTGCAGTGAACTGAAGGACCAGAAGTCAGACTCGATGATTCTTGTGGGTCCCTCCTTAATCAGAATATTCTATGGTTCTGTGATAACTGCAGGGAGCACTTGGCTGAGATGGGAATAGAGGTGAATAAAATTGGTTAGCCAGAGGGAAGAAGGAAAGCTAAGGATAAATGCTACACCATGGGAAGGACTGACCAGTGCAGGCTCAGTAGAGGGGAAAGACCCTCTTCTAGGTAATTCAGTGCCTTGGATATGTTTAATCTGGAAGTTTGAGGACTCCAGTTCAGCTAGAACATCTCAGTAGGCAGGATTTGGTCCCACAGGAATCACAGAAAGGTGATCAGAGAGCTGAGGCATTGCATTTTTCCCTTCCTCTAACACAAATAATTCCTTGTTGCCCTGTTTACTCCATACCTTCGCTCTTTGACGGTGATCCCCTGAAACACAGGCACACATGTGCTAACACACTGAAGAAATGAATCACCAAAACTATAATTACAACTGGTACAATTGCTGTAAACAGAAGCATAGAAGTGTGAGGTAGAATTGTGGGCTTGTTTCACTCCTGTAAGGAAGGATGTTCACCTACTAGGGCTCAGCACATTGACCAAACCCATCCTTTGGCTACCTGCTCATTGCTGTGATCCAGGCTGGCAGGAAGACAACTGGTTCGTTGTAGCATTTGGTTCATATTGTGTCTCCTAAGGGACCTGAAAAGTGGATGACCCTAGGGCTGGGGCAGAGGGTTTGAAACAAGGAGATTTGGGTTGTATTCCTGAATCATCACAAACTTCCGTAGGCATGTTACTCAGCTCCTCATTTCCCTGCTTACCAAATATAGCTAGCAATATTTTGGTATCTCACCGAGATGTTAGCACAAGCCCTTCAACATACATATCTGCTCATACATTATCTCGATGGAGTCATTTCCAAAAGCGACTACAAAATACTCTGTGCAAACACACAGCTCCGTGAGGCTTAGTCATGCCAAACACGATGCGTGGCAACGCATCCCTGAAACCACAGGATTGCAAACCAGGACCTCATTCCCACGTAAAACAAACTTGGGGAGTCCTCGAGAACTAGATCTCTTTACTCTCCCCAGCACAGAGCAATTTCAATTATTCATGGATCTTTGCCCCACTGTCCATGGCACAGGTGGCCCTGCACTTGGAGACACATTGCAAGGGAGACCCGCATTTGAAGACCTAATTTGGCTTTGCATTATCCTGAGCCCAAAATCCACATTTCAGAGGGTGACTGCAGCCTTATCTGCAGTCTCTGTACGCAGTAGGGACTTGGCAAATGGAGTTTGGTGAAATGGCACGGCACACTACATAGGAGACTGACTATAAATCAACAGATTTTGGCTCTGCTCCTGGCTCTGTCACTGATTTACCATGGAAACTTGGGCAAATCTTTTACTCTCCCTATCCTTCATTTTCTGTACCCATAATGTAAAGATAATGATGCTGCTTTGCAAGCTCTTTTGAGATCTTGAGATGTTAAGTGCTAAGTGCATTTTATTAACATTAATAGCACCCAACTGAGAGGATGCTGTACAGCACTAGCCTGGCTGTCCCCAGAAAACAGATTGGTGTGGGGAAAGTGTGCATTTGTTAAGCAGCTTAGACACTGCTCATTCCCATAATACTTCCACAACACACAGGAACAAGATCTGACCTACTAAAACAAAAGGAAAAAAAAAAAAAAGAAAAACGCCATAAGGAGAAAATTTCTAATGTGACCTGTCATCTTATTTCTAGCCCAGGAAAACTTGGGGATTTACTGGAGATTATCAGTGTTGCTCTGTGTGGTTTTTATAGTCAGCCACAACCCCAGAGCTCACAACTTGTGGTGGAGACCACTTCCATTAGTACGCATTAATCACCATTTCATACACTCCAGCTCAGCGATCGCTGAGCAGACATTGAGTGGATGCACTTAGTTATATCCTATCACACTTTATATCTGCCTCAATTTTAAAATAAGTTAATTGTACTGAATTATATTCCGGCTCTTGTATTTATAGGACCACAGCATATTACAATGTATATTTTTTAAATGCTGTCTAATAGGTTTTGTTACTTTACACTTCAATTTTCAATGTTTCTGCTCAAATATGTATCACAACATACACAGTAAAAAGAGCTATGAAAATTTTATTATTAATGCATGTTTTTTTCCTCTGCCGGAGATAAAACTTTGTTGTGCATGTTATAAAATGTTAAATATTAGAATTATTTAAAGTTAATAGCATGCCAAGAAAATGACTAATAATACATTATACAATTAGATGCCTTTCATATGAGTGAATCCATTAACAAAATAAAATACACTCAAACAGAAGACTTCTGATTTGTGATTTTAGCAAGGATTGCCCATGTGTAAAGCTAAATTATTTATTCATTTTTTAAAAAAAAAATGCTGGATACATCAGTTTGCAATTATTTGCATTATGTTTGAATGCTTTATCATGTGGCTCTGATTCAAAAATACGTATCTCTAAGTTGTTGTAACATCTTCATCTATGCAAAGCACTAAACACAGGAAAACAAAAGTAAGGGTTTTTTTCCTGGATTCGGGAAATCTGATGATATCAGAAGCTCTTTTGCTGGTTTGGGTGTCTTTATTATCACTCTTCAGCCCAGACGTCCTCATATAGTTTCACAACTCTAGTGCCCCCTCTCAAGTGTACCTTGTTTTCTAGATAGGATCAATTCCATCCCATCCCATCTATACAGACCTCAAGTCTGGCATCATGCATCTTCATCCTAATTTATTCAGATGCTATAGCATAATGGTTTTCTCCTTTACTTCCAGACTCCTTATCCTGCCTCCTCAGCTGATGTCAACATCATCCTTGAACAAAACAACAAGCAAGCAGCTAGCTTTTCTTACAGCAAGAAACAGCTTTTAGCGCCACAGTGATATAATCTCCTTGCTATTTTCCTCCGGTATTTTCCTTTTCCATCTATGCCCTGTCTCTAGAAAGGCACCCGACGCCAGCTAAAGAAAGTTCCACCAGGAGCGGGTAATCTCCTCCTCCTCACATCCATCTTCTCCTCACTGCTGCTATCTACTTAATTAAGTCATTCTCAATCTTCTGTATCATAAGCACATAATGTTGGTTGATGGAAATGTGTTTTGAAATCCCTGTTTGTTTGTTTTTTAATTATCTGATTACACCGGGAAAAGGAAAAAAAAAAAGAAGAAAAAAAAGAGATCTCTCTTTTACAAGAAGTAAAAATCCAGCAATAGCTATCTATCTTGTTCTCTTGCAAGAGATTTTTTTCCTCCACTTTCTGATAGTTTACCCAATCCAGTCTTTATAGATCATGGGATTTAAAAGTGTGATGAACCCAACTGCAGCAAATTCTGGTAACATCACTGCAAAACTGGTTTCAGGTTAAAGATGCCTTTTATTATCAACTTTACTCAGCTTGTGAGAGGTGAGGAATGCTATGCTTAGATTCTGCTGAGGTTTATGTCAGGCTTTTGGCATAACCTAACTCCAGGCTACTGTCACCCCAAAATAACTCCTGCCCATATGTGTCCCAATGTCAGCCCAGGGTGCAAGTCATGGGTAAGCCAAGTCTCCCACGTTATGTCAGCTGGGAATAGGGGAAAAAAGTGTGCAACAGGGACATAGAAAAGGATTATAAACCAGCAGAATTGGACACTGACCCTGAAGCAGAAGGGAAAAAAATAGTATAAAACATTTGTTCCATTATACTCAACTCTCCATATCCTGATTATTTTGAAGTTTTACCATGTTATGTTGTATAAATAATAGTAGTAATTACACAAAGAAGAGACAATGAGTTGAAATAAGAGCCCTGGATTCACAGGATGATTTCAAAAGGCATCACTCTCCCAATTCACCCCGAGGTGTTTGTCCATGTGAAGGGTTTTGATTAGGCTCAGATTGTTACAGTAGAGTTGGGAAATGGGACCTTTGATCTCGAGAGATCTGAACAATCCCTGTTACTTGTACTGACAACAGGCGTGGCACAGGCTGAATGGTGTTAACATTCGGGTGAGAGCTGAAAATCCAAGTGAGAGCTGTGCTACGTTCTCACTTTTGAGACTCTGGTACCATGCATAACTTGGAAATTAAAATACAGTGTGACTACCTCTCTTAGTGTTTAAATTAATATGCTTAATAATCCCTGCAATAATAAATCCAAAGTGCAAATTAAGACTTGGAAGAGAAGGCAAAAGCAATGTCTCTTTCTTTATATTTGCATAGATGGTGTGTTTGTTCAGGACAGTAGGATGTGACATTTTCCTTTATCAGTATTTCTTAAAGCTACTTTAAAAAAAAAATAAAGTGTTTCCCCCTAAATAGCTATGCAATATTTTTATACACTAATATATGATGGGATTTTCTTTTTTTAAAAGGAAAAAGCCAATTGTGTAGGCAAGAAAAACTAATCATTTTCCCAGATACAGGCATCTAATGCTTCTTAAATGCTCTAAGGCATCTCACCCAGCTTCTAACACTCAATTTCCAAGGGCACAACTCCCCTGTATACCCTCTGCTAGACCCACCAGTCTTCCAAGATCACTGACACTCAGCATCCTCTCAAGTGGCACTAAATAACAGTGATTAGGTAACTGAATCAACACCAAAATGCCCAAAGAATGTATTAAGGGAAGATGCTTTCGAGGACTCTGACAGTTTGCTCATGCAAAAAATTCCACTGAATTTTTTTACACAATAGCATTTAAAAACAAACAAACAAACAAACAAAAAAGGAAAAATAATAAGAGAAAAAAGACAGGAATAGTCAATCCTAAATCTATAAAAAATTATACTATGAGTGAGTTGAAAATTTCTATTTCTAAGACTATTATGTTTTCAGCAGGAATGTATTTCTAAGAAATGCTGTATGCACAAATGAGACAGTCAATATAAGAACACAGGTTTCCTCATAAAAACAAAAGTTCTCAATTATCACAGAAGTTATAATTTAGATTTTTACCTCTTCTATTTTTTTTTCCTTCTGGATATTTTTCATGTGAGTGTTTTCCAGTTTGACCCCCAGCACTCTTAAGCAATGGAGTTAAATGCATCAGCAAAGTCTCCTCCAACCAGAATCTCTTGCTACTGACAGCATTTGTATCTACCATAGCATTTATGGTTTCTCCAATTCTCAATATGCAGAACACCACAAATACCATGACAGAGCCTAATTCCATGGTGTGGTAACTTCTCATCCCATGTCACCCTGCAGACTATTATGTAATGTACATCCATATATAACATCACCCTTTTTGCTGCAGGCCTGTTGCAAGCTCGTATTTGCCATCTGCTTTTACACAGAAACCACAGAATTACAGATATTGACCACAAGAGACAAAACCATCCCAAATATTAGGCCACACCACGATCTTGTAAAACACTGAGCATGACCAACTATAAGTAGGAACTATGCAAATTAGTTCTCCAGGGTATCCACCTCCTCACAGTGAGAGATCATCCTGTGCAAAATACCTCTGACACTTGGTTCGTCTTTAAATACGTTTATCTGTAAATAAGCCTGGCAATCCCCAGCTTCTGGAGATGACTCCATCATCCCAAAAATCCTAGGTGGAAAGTTTTCCTGCTAATGCTCTTAACAAACGACTCGATAATTTATTTCCTTTCCCTGTTATTTTGGAGCTCGGTGGAATGGCATTTCCTGTAGCGTTGCTATCAGAACAACAAGCCCAAACAAAGAGTCACCCATGACAACGATGAGCATCCCCAAAAAAAGGCAATCCCTCACTACAGCGTGCAAACCTACAGTCCTTCTGTAAATAACACTCCTTGAGGGGTTATCAAGAAGCTCTTCAACTTCTTGAAGTGTTACTAAGCACAACGCTATTGTAACGCAAATAGTGCTGTGGTTAGAAAAGGAATAAAAGGCATGTTTTAAATGCTTGATCATACAATACATGCCATAAAATCCATGGTATGTTTGTGGCTGACCGCACTAACCCATTCTACTGCCTCTTCTGCCCCAGTCTACTGACTTATTCATCACACGAAAAGAAAAACATGACAATACCCCTGGTTAGAGAAATTTCAGAGTGTCTAGAGATACAGATTGGGTAGTATAAGACTTAGAATTCTGAATATCTTTCTGGTTTGTTTTCTTCTTCACAAATATGTTAACATTCTAGTTCTATCAATTTTTTGTGATACAAGGTGCATTATTTACAAAATAATTCAAAACATCAGTTGCAAAAATTAGTATGTCCATCAGATTTTGTCATCTGACTTATATCTACAGACCATTGTTTGAGGTACTATGGTTGTCCCCCTTTTGCTCTGAAAAGTTAAGGATAGGATGTAGAAATCACATCTTCTTTTTAATAATGGTGGTGATGATAATGATGATGATAATAATAATAATTAAAAATATAATGTTCTGTAGCTTAATATAGACACAGAGAAAAAAAGAAGAACCCACATCAGTAACATGCACATATTAATTGATTCACCAACTACTGTGGGCTCAATTAAAGTATTCTGTTGTCAGAGTTTTAAAGATTGGAAAAAAAATTTTAAAAAAATGAAATTCTTGGCTACAGCTTGGCATATGCAGGTCTTAACCCAGCAGCAAGCTGTTTTATAATTATTTCTGAAAATTGCTTCAGTCCATTTTATTTTCTGTGCTTGCCTGGGAAGTGTGAAAAAGAAAGAAAAAACTATTTTTGACTCAAGGCTTTCAAGACATTTTGGTTCTCAGCTAGCAAGTAACCCAGTTTGAGCCTGATATTTCCATCGTGAACTTTGGATCACTCTTACTGGTTTCTCAGTGAGACTGGTCACATGAATAACTGCTGGCAGACATGAGGAAGACTTTGCTGCCTGGGCTGTACTCGATCACACAAATGACACCAAGGCTGCAGGGTGGCTCTAAGGTCAGACCCCAACCATGGCATGTTCCTGCCTTTCTAAGGATGCTCTGAAAAATACAATCAATAACCTCCCAAAACATCTAAAAAGGTATGAGATGACAGGATATAAAGGGAAATCTCACTAAGGCATACACACAAGAAATTGACCCACAGACATAAAGTGACTGCAAGAAGGAACTAATCCCTCTTTTTTCCCCCCCCTTTTTATCCAGTTATCCTTGCTGCAATTTTTAAAAAAAAACCCACAACAATCCTCTTGGATTGCCATGTTTGTAGCTACTCTCTGGAAGCTGGGAGCTGAGAGAGGACCTGCTCTCCTCTGCCCACAGAGCCTTTGTTAGGGGCAGGATCAGAGCTTCTGACTGCCTTTGGAATGGAGATATTTGTTCAGTGGAAAGATTTGGGTGGCTTTGAATGGGAAGTTTTGTTGGTTCGGTTTTTTTTTCTTTTATGTTTGTTTTGTTTTGTTTGTTTTTTTTTTATTTTATTTTTTATTGTTCTTGTTTTTTTTATTTTCTCCCTATTTTTCTCATTTCAAAGAAATAAAGCTGTGAAAAGGAGCTGATTTTCTCTTCCTTTTTTTTTTATTTTTTCCTTTTTCCCCTTTTTTTTCCACTCAGTTCCCTCCTCCCTTCCCCCCCCCCCACTTTTTCCTCTTCCAAATGCTTCCTTCAAAACCACCCAGCCCATTTGTGTTGACCTGGAGGCTCCCTTTCAAAGGCAGCTTCACTCTTGTGTCGTCTCCACAGGCTTTGCCCTCCAAGGCAGAGCCATCCAGGAAACCCCTGTGATTCCTGATAGCCAAGCTCAGACATATGGTCCCAGCAAGCTCATAGAATCAGTAATATAAAAAAAAAAAAAATCCCAATATTTGTTCCTCTTTTCTCCTAGTTCATTGATAAAGAACATGTCAGTTAGGTTGAAGAATCCTGCTGGTTAAAGGTATCATCCTTAGCTGCTCATATGGTCGGGGCTATTACTTGTCAATTAGATTAATCCAAGTCATTTTAGAACAATAAATATAAGTACAGATGGAATATAAGCATATTGAAGATTACTGTTTTTGACGGCTGTTGTTTATTAAATCAGGAATAATGCCGAAGTGAAGATTTTGTTGATATTTCAAATGGAAAGGAAAAGTGAATTAGAATTAGATATTTCTTAGGAACAAAAAAAAAGCAAAACTAAAAAAAAACCTCAACAAACTGCCACACCACAACCTCCAAAACAGCCTATAGGTAATAAAAAAGCAATGATTTCACTTAAAATACCACCTACGAGCTACCTTTGGAGAAGGGATATGGCACCTATAAACTCAAAACACTAGGTATGTTGAAATCCATAAAATTTCCAATTACTGCTTCAGAATTTATTGTGCACATATGGAAAATAATACTTGTAAAAGAGAAAGGGGTTTGTGCCTGGTGCTGTCAATACTGTGAAGGATGGGGTGATTATAAAGCAAATTAACAATACTTTTAAATGTGCATTCACTTATCTTTCCAATTAAATCCTTGTTAAACAACTGCACAGACAGTAATGGTGCTTCTGCAAAGCACTGATCAAGACAGTTTTATTGTAATTTTTACTCTGTAACAATTAATCAAGTAGGCATTTTCTTTATTATTAAATTATTTAGTTAATAAATATTCTCAATCAGTTCACGTATTTCTGGTTTAAATTTTACTTTTAATTTCTTTCTTAAACTGAATCATACCTTACTATATTATTGTAGAAGAAACAACAGAAATATTCTAATTCTTTTTTTGCCCAAATGGATTTTGTTACCTTGAGGTAACAGCAGGGTAAGATTAAATTAATCTTTTTTTTCCCCTAAATGTAGAAGTATTTGGATATCTTTGGCTGTTCTTTTCCATGTTCCACAAGAAAAGTACTTTTCCACAATAATGTAATATTTATCCTCTGCAGAAATTCATATATTTCTCCCTGTTTTGGTATAAAGGTATAGAAACAGAGCTATAAAAACACAGTAATTGACCTTTGGATGGTCCGTGGTGCTTTGCAGTTAACTCACACAAGGTATTCCAAATGAAATAAAGGGATGCAAAGGTCATCTGAACAGCAAATACCAAACATTTTGCAAATAAAGCATTGGATATAAAGACAATTAGGAACTCTGTTGTATTATGCATGAACCAACAAGTATTGAACTTTGTATTTCTATGGTTAGTTTCCCTGAACATATATGCATTAGGATAGAATCCTAGTGTTTCAGCAATGTGTTTTGAACCCTTTTTAGCTCCATTTTTTTTTTAAAGTTAATTTAGTACTCATAAAAATTGCTTGTTTGACAGTCACAGAAACTGAATGCCCTTCCATCTACCAAGCAGATCAGCACATGAGGCATGAAGGAGGAGGCTTCTACCTTCTTATCCAGGTATCCCTGGTCTTCAAGCACGGATTAACTGAGGATTTCTGGGAGAAGGGGTGTAAGTAAGTAGGACAGGGAACCTGTAGGGTTTAGCACAAAGAAGGTTCTCACCACATCATAAATGTATCACACCTTGTATACAAGGGCAAGCAGGACTAGTCTTGAAGCAACCTAGTCCAGTGGAAGGTGTCCCCGCCCACATCAGGGAGTTGGAATGAGATGATCTTTAAGGTCACTTCCAACCCAAACCATTCTGGAATTCTATGATCAACATAATGGCTTCAAGTAAAGCAGAGAAAAATTCACTTTTACTTACAAACACTCTGGTGGATGAAAAGTCTTCCCTTTTTCTTGTGTTTTTGTTTCTCATGTTCTTTATTCCTTGCTGTTGGTATTTTGTTTGTCAGATCGGAACTTTGCTGTTGAAAAGCATCTCCCCCCTGTCCTCACTTTTATACAGTAGTGTCTTAATGACTCTGAGCAGCCCCACCTGGGGCATCCTCAGCATTGCCTGTGGCCCTGGGGCCCTTGTCAGAGCCAGGTTGGGACTTTGGGCCAAAATAATGGAGCTTTCAGCAGCATCCTCATACCCTGGAACTGCCAGCACACTTTATAGGGCTTAACAGACCCATAAACAGTATTTTATCCCTTTTCCTACAGGTGTGAATTAAAAGAATATCCTTATAAATACACATAAAGTATTTAACTTATTAAACCTTGCCTAAGATAAGCAAAACTCCTCCAGATTTTTCATAAAATACCTAAAAATTGCCAAGTACAATGTCTGTTTCTAGTTTGCTTTTTTTCCCCCCAAATTTCAATTATAAACCTTAAACAATACTATAGAAAGCATGAGAGGAATAGATATCTCTGTCTAATGTCTCCAGCTATTGTAGAAGCCTTTGCTGTAGGCTTTTAGCAAAAAATATTGACTGCCTGGTAGCTTGCTTTCCAAAACCAAATTTTTTCAGTGCTTGTAGACTAAGAAAAGTACAAATTTCCTGATGTCAGTCTGGTCCAAGCAGCTTCTACTGCCTTGATTCAGTGATTTGAAAAATGATGACTTAGAGTTTAGAAAGTGCTGAGAGATGTTATAGCCGGGTCCTGTTATGATCAACTGATCTTTTCAGCTCTTAATGGGAAAATAAATCATAGATAAAAGATAATCCTGTTGCACAGAAGCAAAAAAGGTGTGATATCAATAGACTTTTATAGAAAAAGAAAACTGTGAGAGGGATAAAGTAAATAAGGTAGTTTGTTCTGCTGATGCCCACGTTGGCAAGGTCGAAGCCCTCTCCAGGAGCTGCTTACCTCAAGAAATGAGAATGAAACACAAAGTATATTCAGAGAACTTAAAAAGATACAGGGCTTTTTTTTTTTTTTTTAATTGTAAACCCATCCTCACTCCAAAATTTCTAGAATTATTTTTTTAATATTTTTACTGCTACTTCTTCTTTAATGATAAAGCTGTCAACTGTTAGTTTCTTTCCCTTTCATATTCACCAGTTCTCTCATTTCATTTCTGATGCTGCAGACGACATTAACAGTATAGGAAAAGGAGCCAAATAAAGCTTTGCTATATTCTAATTAATGATTTTTCTAATAAAAAATACTTTGATATGGCAGCCAGCCTAGAGTGTCTTCTATGATCTTTAATTTTCAATGCGATGCATATTATTTATAGCCCATAAATGTAGGTGTAACACAATGGCAAAGCAAGCAGGAAGTATTTGGCCTGTAGAAGAACTAATTGTACAGTCAATCTCTGCAATGCAAATAGGCTTTGTCAGAACATTTGTTTGCATTTATAATTAAATTAAACTTTAACTAAACTACAATAAAAAAAACCCTCTGTTGCAAAATCATGTATATAAATACTACTTTCCCGTTGTTAAATACTGAAAAATGAAGGTACAGGGATTGACCCAGGAGGTCACAATAATTACAGAGGGACAGGGATGTGTGGAGTCAGTTATTAACCATCATCCCACAGCAGAACTCCAAGTGACAGGGAAATCACAGAATTGCTGACGCCTAAAAATCTATCTGACACACAGAATCACAGAATCAGCCAGGTTGGAAAAGACCTCATTGATCATCAAGTCCAACCCATGACTAACACCACCCTGTCAACTAGACCATGGCACTGCCACACCCAGGCTCTTCTTAAACACCTCCAGGGTTGGTGACTCCACCACCTCCCTGAGCAGCCCATTCCAGTATCTGATCACTCTGTGAAGAATTTCTTCCTGCTGTCCAACCTAAACCTCCCCTGGCACAGCTTAAGACCATGTCCTCTTATCTTGCTGCTGGTTGCCTGGGAGAAGAGTCCGACCCCCACCTGGCTCCCCCCTCCTGTCAGGGAGTTGTAGAGAGTGATGAGGTCTCCCCTGAGCCTCCTCTTCTCCAGGCTGAAAAGCCCCAGCTCCCTCAGCTGCTCCTCAGAGGTCTTGTGCTCCAGACCCTGCACCAGCTTTGTTGCCCTTTTTTGGACACTCTCCAGCACCTCAATCTCCTTCCTAAACTGAGGGGTCCAGAACTGGACATAGTACTCAAGGTGTGGCCTCACCAGTGCCCAGTACAGGGGCAGAATCACTACCCTGGTCCTGCTGGCCACACTATTCCTGATAAAGGATGCAGGTTGGGAGCATATACTACTTTTCCTAGTAACTTTTTTCCCTCATGAAGCATCTTAAACTGCTGCTGACCTCAGCACCTAATTAACAGGAGACATCAGGCTCTTGGGAACGTTTGGTGGAGATTGCTACTGCCCTCCCAAGCACATATTACATAAATCCTGTTTCCCCATGTCATTTTTCAGGTACACTATGATTCAGTGGCTGTTTCCTGCTTGTAGGTTCCTCCCTAGCACAGAGAAAGGATGTATTTAAACAATTCAAACAGTGACTGGCTGTCTTAAAGGCATTCTTTGTATCTGTGTTGTTTCTTGAATGTTCTGATCAAAAATTACTGGATTATTCTGTGGGAACTGCAATGCTGGGCTGTCCCATTTCCCTTCCATGCTGTTGGATTCACCCTTGAGGACTGTAAGTGGCATTAGAGTTTACAGGAATTGAACTTTTTTTCTACATGCTTTTACCTGAAGAAAACCTAAGTACAGACCTGGGTAGAAATTTTTTATGGCTGGGATTTTAAAGGATATGCAAGGGGAGTTTCACTTCCCATTGAAAAGCCATTCTGTCATGATATAAAATGCATGAATACCCTAGTTGTAGCAACAAAGACCAACACAAGAAACAGTAATTATCACAACTGATAAGATGATAACATAGTCCTCCAGGGGCATTAGTTTTCTTTGAAATTCCTTTGGTCACTCAGTAGGCAGATTTCTTGCAATGTACCTCAAATACCCAGTGCCAGAGTGGCTTTAATGTACTATTATCTTCACCACTATATATTAATTTTTCACAGTAGTATAAACCAGAAGAAAAAGGTACATCTCTGCTTCAAAAAGCCAGCTTAGACTTCTGTCTAGCTTTACAGCATCAGCCCATCTGTTTTAGGTGAAAACTTGAGCAGTAATGTTAACCTCAAGCATGTTAACCTTTGGATGCCACGAGACATGATAGACAGGACCATTATTTTTATGGCGCAGTTTTTTCCTGAGCAAAGATCCTAGGCAGTGAAGAAGGATAGAAAATCCCATTTGCGCCTCTCTGTCTCCAAACAAAATACAGTGTATAGTTATTTGAAAGCCAAGGCAGACTACATTATTGACACACAAATACCCAACAACTGTAAATTTAAGAGAACCAAAATAATGAACCAAAACCATGAAGCTGATTGGTAAATGATGATTTATTCAGTCTTGCTGAATTTACTGGCATAAATACTGACTCCTCATAAACCAGAGTTCATCCTCCAATTTCAGCTGAATACAAGACTAATCTGGAGCATCTGAGGAGGTGGCAAACACCTACTACTCCCCTGAAACTTTCCCTAGAGATGTAAATGGAGGCTTGAAGGTGGGAATATTTTTGCATGTCTCCTATCTCTCAATTTCACGAGAATATTTGAGTCAAAAGTCTTAGTTTATGTATAGTGCAAAGCTAATTGAGGAAGCTGTTCTCCACCACCTATCACCTCCACACAGAATACACAATATTTAGCAGTTCTGGTAATAGTCTCCAGGTAACTTATAAAAAAAAAAAAATAAAATGTAGGACAAAATGTTGAAGCAGCCTCACATTTATACTTGATTAATTCAAAAGTCTAATGCAATTTAAGATTTTATATTTTTCCTAATTTCTGAGAATTTTATATTCTTGCTTAGTAGTATCATCAAGTTCACTATCACTGATGATATTTGCTAAGCTTTTAAATGTGGGGAGAGTTAGTCTTTGCTAGGAGTAGTAAACCATTTGGAGAGATGACTGTATTTGTCATTCATCCTAATTAACTTCCAGCATCAGCTTCCACACTTATAACAGTACCTATTGATCAATGTTAGATTTGTTTAGGCCACATGGGTGAAAAACGTGCTATTACATTTGTGGAAATATGTTCATCATACACAGACTCTGTGGAAATGCATTCAGTAAATATGTACAGGATGGTTCTAATTCTGGTTAACAGGTCCCCAAAATATTCATCATCCCTCTTCTCATTTTCTAGGGTCAAATCTTTTCTTATTCAAAATCAGTGGTAAATCTTCCACCTACTTTGGCAGAGCCAGTACTCCACTTTTAGTATTTATTTTAAGTTCTTTTCAGCACCTTCTTCTCTTTTGCCGGTTTCCTTTGGATCCCTGTTCTACTTTTGGTTTTGTTTAACTTTCAACATCCAAACAATCTGCTATTTTTCCTTTTAATCATTTTCTTTCCCCCTCACTTTGATTATTTGGTTTCTACATATGCTTTGCTTTTTGCCACCTTATTTCATGTCACCATTTCCTCCTGTATTTTTAGATTTGTTTGTTGTTTGTTTTTTCATCTCCAGTTTAACTACTATTTTCCTCTGCTTACTCTGCTCTTTTTCCTCTCTCCTAGCTGACATTTCCCTCTGTGCAATATCTTTCTACCTTCCCTTTCCTCTCTTTTCCAAAACACAGCTCATCATTCTATGCCACTAATGTATAGCAGATCCTGAAATACTGTCATCTGAGACAGTTAAGTACTAAACAAAACATTACCAGGGTGGAGGAATCACTTACCCTGATTGACAACAAATCGTAACTTTTGTATTGTTGCCAGATTGCCGCTAACTCTGTATATTCCATCAACATCTAGACCTGAAAGAGAAACACATATTTCATTTTAGATCATAGAAGTATTTTTCTTTGTACGTCTGTCAGGAAGCCAGAAGCACCCTCACAAGTATGAAGGAGAGCAGCGTAGAGAACGACTGAAAAATAATCCACCTGACAACAACTGAAGTGCCTCCTGCCTGATTAAAGCAACAACGAGAAATAAAAGTGGTAGATTAACTTAAGTGAATACAAAACACCTAGCTATAATTATCTTGTAATTCTGTCAGCAGAATATGGTTCTGCAAGGGGGGTTTGAGTGTGACAGGAAAGGAAGAGGTAATTAGCTCTCGAGCTCATCGAGAAGGGCTGTTTGGGAAGGGCAGGACGCCGCGCCAGCCCTGCTGAAACGGGGGTGTCAGTATTGATAGTGCCGGGGAAACTTCTCTGTCTGGAGTCTGGGTTTTTCAGACATGAATTTTTGAGGCTGTGACCTTTCTGAAAATAAAGTGGTGAGGTGCCCACCCTGAAATCATGACGTGCTTGAGACTACACACAACTACAGTTTCTCCACTATATTCTTCATAGCGGATCAGACAGGTTTGAAGATGAAATTAAGTATCCCAAATAGCATATGCCCTGGAGTACATTTCTTCATTAATATAGGCCATTCTTTTCAAGGACAACCCGACAGTCTTGTTTCTCCCTGCATATCTACTCAAGGTTTATCTTCTAGGTGAAACTAGATGTCATACTCCCTTTTGTGACATATTATCTCCTACAGCAAGCTCTGCTGATATGAGTGTTTAAAATAGCACTTCCAGCCCCGGTTGCATAGCTGTAGCATTTCAAAGCACATGGGAACTGCTCTCCTTTTCCAGGAGAATTAGCTGTTGTACAATAATGACCCGATCTGCATGCTCAAAAATCAAACCCACTAAACTGCACATTGTCATTTCACATTTAAAACTTGCAAGTACGTAAGAAGCCAAGAGAATCTACACAAACCAAATTTTTTTTTAAGGCTACTTATCCCTTGGAACACAAGTTTTAATTAGCTTTTGGCAAGCAATTTCAGAGAAAGCCTTTCTCTTGGAAAATGCTAATTTGTCAAAACCAAAAATTTTCAGGAAATATTTCCCGACAATGTACCTAGGGGGAATATTTTACCAAGTTGGGGTGGGGCAAAAAGGAAATCTGAAACTGTAGGGAAGAGTGATAATAAGTCCAAAAGCCCAGAAGCCCTATTGCAATAACAATTAAAGAAGAAGAAGCTGAGCTTCAAGTCCTTATTGAGTCTTGCATCATGCCCTGGTACATAAGTGCCATGGCCAGTGGACTCAACTGCTTGCAGGTATTTCTCACTGATCTTAAAACATTTTAAAAGATATACTTTTCCTTTTGATGAAACCTGAAAACAACTAAAGCATTTTGTTTGTTTGCATGTTTGTTTTCCTTCTCGACAAAATACAGTTTTTATTTTATGTCCTTCCTAGCTAGCAACATCCTGTTTTGGTTTGCATTAAATAATCTGTTTTAAAAATTAATAATAATTCCCTTATCTGGTTATTAATAATAATTCTGCACTGCTTATCTGAGTGTTTTATCAGATTTCTACCCTGCACCTGTGGGTGTCCTGCAACATAATACGGAGAGTGATGATTCATTTCAGGAAGATCTCCCCTTTGGTTACAGAGGGATAAAGAAAAAGTTTATTTAAGAGAAATTAAAAAGGATCTGGTAATCAAGAAAACTTGGAAATTATCCATCTGCTGGATGTATAACATATGAGGAAATGGAAATTACTAAAATGTTTAAGTAATGCAATTCTATCCTAAATCTGAAGAGTCTAATTCTGTTTTAGTGAGGGGAGAGTGAGAGAGAAAGAGTAATTCCCAGCATAGGACTGTGGGACTCTTGTGGTAGGGGATTAAGAATTGCATCATGTAAATTGAAGACTAAACCAGAAATTAAAAGAGAAAAATAAAGTAAAGTAAGAAACAGACAAGCCCCCAAACAGAATGTTAATTTTGATTTGGATGCAGCTCAATTCAGTTCTTAACTTTATTGCATATATATAAGTGAAAGCAATCCATGTCACTTTGGGTGAAATAATCTCACATTAAGAGCATCAATTTGGAACCTGCATAAATCATCTAAATCAAGTGAGAATGACAAGTTATGTTGTAAACTGGTGGATATTACATCTTGCAACATGGAGTATACAAGTGCATTACTATTGTTATATGGTTATTTTGGTCCAGAAATGAGGTCTGATTAGCATTTCATTTGGGCACTATCCAATATGGCAGAGATTAAAAAAAAATAAAAAAAATAAAATCCAAGAATATCAAGCCAATTATAGTGTTCACGTGCCATCAACTTTCTGCTCCAAGAACTTTGAAAGTTAAGCCAAACCACCAAATTGGTGGATTTGGACATCTTTTTCACGACCACGTTATCTTAGCTGGATTGTTCACAACTTATTTTGGAAATCCAACTAGGCATAAAGGAGAAAAAGAGAGAAAGAGGGAGAAAAATATATCTTTATAGTTCTAATATACTGATTCTATGAACAATTTTCAAAGCAAATTTACTTTTAAGGGCACCTCTATCAAGAATAAAACATCACTGCACTGCTGTCAGTGTTTCTTCACAGCAGGCTATAAATACTTAGGGAACAAGATGAAACAAAAGCCTTGCAGTGTTTCCTATCTGGTGCTGGAGTTTAAGTATAGTGGTAAAGAACATTTCAGAAAAAATCCCCTTCATTGTAATATAGTCAACTTTAGTTCACTGTAGAGTGACCTTCTTGTGTTTTGTAGGGATGTTTATCAGGGAAGGATCACTGGATTTTGCCCTAAAGGAGAACGAGTATTTTATTTGCTTTATATTCCAGTCTCCAACTCTGTTTCTGTTTGTTTTAATGAGGAACCTGAGAACAGGATGGACCCACAATTAGAAATTATAGGCAAAACCATGATAATGACTTCAGTATTTCCACCCTATAGTTTGTACTGGTGTAAGAAATGTAGGAAAAGAACTTTCTCAAGAATACTTCAGTTCAGCTGCCAAACCATAGCAAATTTTAATTATTTTATCTTAAAAAATTAAACAGGTACTCCTGATGAGAAAGTTGAAAGGGAACAGAAGTCAGTCTTGGTTGAGATTCACGTACAATAACGAATGTTATGGACCCTCTGCACTGCACAGAAGATGGTAGAAGAACATTTATTAAAAACATTTCTTACACTCTTATTTCTACCCAAAATGGAAGTAACCATGAATGCAGGTCAGTGTCAGACCTAGTAGCAGTTTGAGCTGGAACCAGGTGTTGCAGAGAAATATTAAAAACACAGGAGAAGATTACAGTTTAGGTGATATATTTATTGAAAGAAATGTTTTAAAATATTAGATTTTGACATTGGTTGAAATTGTCCTGGTGATTTATGAGCTGTTGGGAATTAAACATTCTCACTAATTCTTTTCTCTCACATAGAACAAACCCCTCTCCCAAATCACATTTATTCTGTCTAATCTTAATCCATATTTGACAATATCTTCAAATGAATATAAAAAAGAAGTTCTCTATGTGTGGGGAGAGGGGGGATGGTGGTATACAGAAATTTCTCTGGTTTTTAACAAGACTTAGGATTTAAAACACACCATTTTAAACAGTACTAGGTAACTTCCTGCACTGAAACCCACGGAACTTTCACAATTAATGTATCCTGAAATAGGTGTGGTCCCCAGGCCTGTTTTGTAAGAGAAACCATCGTGCTGGATTCAACAACAAAGTGAAGTACAAACTTGAAGAAAGGCATTCTTTAGTTAGTCCTTTCATTTAAAATCAGTTATGTTCAGGGCAAAACTATTGTATTTCAAAGGAGCCTATTATGCCTTCCCATAAACAGAAAGATCATACGTTTTAAAACTAAAGTATCATTATGTAATCAAGCTGTTGTATTATAAACTATTTTGTGGGCTCAGATGCCCAGGGCTATCTTTACAAATATTTAAGAGGTCATTATCAGGGTATGTTCTCCCTAAAACTATAATTCTTTCCTCGTGTTTTCATATACATTTTACCATAAATATCTGATTTATAAACAATTTTTTTTAAGGTTTACTAAGGGCACAAAAGTGAGTCAAGAAGTCGTTCAAAGTAGCAGAAGTGAGTGAATGCAGCAAATATACCCATGTCAAGATAATATGATGAGAAAAACACAAAAAAATGTGCAACAAAAATAAAAATTTACAAAAGGATAAGTATTGGATGCCAGGAGAAGGAATATCATGAAAAGCAGCAAAGAATAAACCTGACATGTTAAAATTTGATATTAAAAATACTGTGTTTGTATCGAGTGATAAAATATACCCAGAGATTTTCAGGTGAATGCGGATGCGAAAATAACATTTTTGTCTGAGGCCATGGAAATCAGAGGTGAAGATGATGAGAACAATGAAGTAAATTTGAGTTACAGCACAGACAGTGTTGCTGACATCTCTGTCCTGCTTTTTGGTGTGGCGATGGGTGGGGCTGAACATGCCCTGAAGCTCCCAGAGCGGCGCTGGAGGCCAACACCGGGATTGGCTCTGCTCTGCTGGAACAAAACTGCTGCTTTGATTGCCAGAACTACCCCTTCTTGTACTCCTCCCAGCAAAGGATCACATTTTAAGGCTTAAAACGACATCCCAACAAACATCTGGTATGAAAATAGGTCCTTGACATGGGAAGGTAGTTTGCTACTATGGAAGTGGGTGCCATGCAAATGTCATGTTAAATAGTTCTAACAGACAGAGGATAAACAAACTTGGGAGACCAAACAGTGGATGATATTGGAAGTCAATCTGAAGGACAAAACCATAACCACTGATGTAAAAAGGATCTGTTTACACTGGTGCCCATGATATACTTGTGTCGCTCATTTGCAAATAAAATATAGAGAAATATTTGGAAGTGACTAAGCTAAAGAGTTATTCTGATATTGTAAAAACAGTAAGAGGGATGCTCTTGGAGGCTGGCTAGACTGACCTCAGTCACAGACAGTCTACTTAAATTATTAATTCAGGACACTCTGAACAAATAATTCATAGCAAAATATCATTAATCTCAACCAGCATAGTCTCATGGAAATCAGGGCTTTGTTTAGAAAAATTGTTTCATTTTTTCATAGGACTGAATTTTTGACAGGTCTAGTTGATGAAGACAATGGTGTTGAAATAGTATGTTTGGCCTTCCGTGTGGCTTTTGACTTAGTACCACATGACATTTGGATTAAAGCACTTGCATTTTATAGAATTAACTGGGCATATATGGATTAAAAACTGGCTCAATGACAGACCTCAAAATGTGGTAGTTAATGGGAGATATCAGTTAGCAAGGTCATAACTGGCTCTCGAGACTGGAGCTCTCAGTCCGGTGCCATCTAATACCTCTATCAGAGACGGACAATGAGAAAAAAAAATTCTCTTGGCAAAATATGCAGATGACACAGAGATCAGGGAGATATTAAATGATGATAAGGACAGGTAAAGTTACAGAAGAGCTGAACTACTGCCCTAAATGGCCACAGTTTGGCAAAACAAGGTTTTGTATGGAGAAACACAGGGTACACGGTGTACTCTGGATGTAGGATATAAAGGACTTGAGGTTTATTTTAAATAAGTAGCTGAACATGATCTCTGAGCTCAGTGCTACAACAAAGAGGACTAATACGATACCTTGAATTATAAAAGAGTATCAAAGAAGGAGGGAAGACATTGAACTTCTTCATGGGCTACAAATAGGATTTCTAGTAGAGCACTGTACTTGGTTGCAAAGGAAGTAACATGAAACATTAAATATCATTGCTTGATAGTAAAGAGAGGATGGAGAAATTTCCTCTCCATTACTACATCTCGTGTGATTTGAAGACTCCCAACCAGCACTGCCCAGCTGAAGGACCTGTGACAGACAAGCCTGAATTCAAGGTATCATGAACAAGATTTTCTTTATTCTCAGACCAGTAGAAATCCAACACTGCTTTAGAATTTAGTAAAGGCAGAGACAGGGGGGGAAAGAAAGGAGAGGAAAAATTGTACTGGTTCTTAACAGGCTATGAAATGGCTCTGTTGGAGGTGTCTGACATGAGGTTTGGTGAATCTCTTTAGGAAATTATCTAACAAGAAATAATTCTATGTTTGACTGCAATAATATCAAGAAGATGGGGGCATTCCTACATAAAAAGAGAATCTCATTTTTTCTTGCAGTAATAACTCCAAGATGCAATGAAAGGAGAAAAGCTTGACTGAGATCTTATTGTTTTCAAGACCCTGTAGAAACTGTTTAATGGAAGCAATTACAACACTGAATATGAGCATTACATACTGAGAATAAGTAACAAGTGAATATGATGGATGATATACTATATTCTGTTTCACATCACTTGATGGTAGAATTTCCACTTAGATATTTATATACAAATAAATAAGGGCAGCGACAGTACAAAGCAAGTGTAATTTAAATGAGCACACAGTTCACTGCTACGCGGGGCTGCTGTTTAATGCCCAAATCAAGCTTGCTATGCCTTCCTCTTCGTCTCTATTGTACTGTGCTTTGACATTCAAGAAGTTTATGGTTTAAAAGCCCCAGGAACAACAAGACTAACTCAGAAGGCTGCCTGTAACAAGAAGCAAAACCAAGCTTTCAAACTATTTGTTTTGAATGAGCGCAGCGTGCTCACTGTAATTTTGCCGTTACCTCCAATATATACTTTTACCATTCTGCTGGTCCCACTTCTTGCAGCTAAACAAAGTGACCTCATCGCTTTCCACTGTATTTTCTTTTAAACATTGGCTGGGATGATTGAGATTCAGGAATGTGGGAAAATGGATTCCCAAGCCACGTCCATCCCCTTTAATTCTGAGCTGTAATTTTTGGCTTGGCTTGAATCACAGTCATCACATTTCAGTCTGAATCTCTCTGTAAAGTGATCTTTCTTAAACATTTCTTTCACTCATCATGGGATCAGAAACAAAGCCATTCTAGTCTTTCAGCGAAACACTTACAAACGTCTTTTTACAGCGACTCACAAGAGCTGAATTTCCTTTAAAAATGTTTGAAAAAGAGGAGGTTTTCATTGCCTGATTGTCCTCTTTGTGAATCTTGTCATCTGTATGCCATGAGCTACAGCTATTTTAATCTGTTTTTGTTTGCAATCCATTTGGTGTCCGCCCAAGAAAATGCAGGTGATTCTAATTAACTTACTGCTGAAGATGTGGAAAAATCTCAATTGTGCGACAGAGAATTATACACTTAAAACCTTCCCTCTATTATTTATAACAGCTTATTAATGAAAATGATTACATGAATACATTTACCACTTGGTTCATCTTTGTTCACTTTTTAAATCAACAGGGTTTATGCTAAAGGGGAAAAAATCCCTATCAAATACGGACCTCCAGTACACATACCAGCTTGCTGGTTTAAATGGCATGGCAGTTTAAAAGGAAATAACATTGTCTTCCTTTATGCAACACATTATAATATCTGAAATTATCAAATGTTTGAAAGTAGCCATTCTCTCTCTGAACCACATTAGTATTTAATTTTGGGAATGTTTATTTCTTTTTTGTTTGCTTGTTTATTTTCTCGTGTAATACCTCCTTCACCGCTTCTATTCTCTCTCATCTGCTGCAGTTACTGCTTCTCACATACAGGTTTGAAGGTCCATTCTGACCAATACTTAATTCATCTGAAATAAAATAAGATGTCTCTGGTTCTCTGCTACTTTATAAGGTGCATTTTTTTCATCCTTAACCAAGAGTAATCAAGGGTGTTGAGGCACTGGAATTGGTTGCCCAGATAATTTGTGGATGCCCCATCCCTGGAAGTGTTCAAGGCCAGGTTGGACCAGGCTTGGAGTAACCTGGTCTAGTGGAAGGTGTCCCTGCCTGTGGCAGGGAGGTTGGAACAAAATGATCTGTAAGCTCCTTTCCAATCCAAACAATTTTGTGGTTTTATAGAGGTCTGTTGGGAGTACTGAGAATCTTTGAAAGCTGAATGGTCCTTCACCAGCAAATCTCCTGGGATACAAACAGCTTCAAGCCTCCAGAGATCTGCAGATTCCAATTCTTACCTCTTTGATATTGGGGCCAGAACACACTTTGTTGATTGACAGGAGGGATTTGAGTCTTTTGTAGGAAAATCAATGGATGTTACCTGCACTATTTTCTGCCAGGTACAGCTACCAACCGGCTGTTTGCCACCTTCCATTTCTATTATTCTGTGCCACAAAATATATGCTCTGATAGTCTAATTTGCATGTGATGACAATGTGGATAATACAGTCTATTTTTGGGGAGGATGAAAGCCTGAATAAAGGTTATCATTTTAGGAGAAGCTGACGATGGAAAAACTCATCCACTGTGTGACATGATCAGAACAGCTGGGGATGTAATGTGGAGGGTGGGGGAGAAGAGAGCCAAGGTATTTTGTATGTTCAAGAAATGTATACAACATTGCCATTTCTTATATCCCAGCTGTGCCTGTTAACTTCTGGAAACATGTAGAGCTCAGCAATAAAGCATACTTGACTGATATTTACTGCAATGTGCATTATAAGACATTTTCTGTCACACATTACGTTATGAAAGAGTTAAGTAACATGAAAAATACAGGCTAAAGATTATATCTGTCATGGATGAAAATACTACATTTATGCCTCATTGTAATCCATTCATTGGTTTATGGACCCCGAGCCCTCCAGGGAGTGTCACAACTCCACATGATACTGCTGAGAGCTGTATTTTGCTTTTGGATTTCTGACTTAGCTGAAAGAAGTTTAAAAACACATGTAGCCTGACAACTCCCTATTGGCTATACAACCCAGGAGGGTCAAGAGCATAAACTGTTCCAGCAAAAGCCAGCTGTAACTTAGGCTCACTGTGAGGCTCTGCCTGTTACAGACAGTAGCAGGCAAGAAATTTATGCATTTTGCTAAATCCTCCCACTTTGGTTGAACTGTGCTTCATTTGGGGATCCATCATCACCAACATCACGCCTGTGTTTTTTGAGCAACATCAGAACACTGAAGGAAATTGCACTTTGGGGGGTCCCACTCTCCTTGTAGGACTCTATAGGACTTCCAGTCAGGTCCACTGACACCAGTAGGAACTGTGGTTAAAAGCTGAGGGACAGATACAATTCTGAAAACATCCCTTGTTCCCAATGCTGATTTTAAAGACAATTTAGTGCACAGTAGGGACAAATCTTCTCCCGTCTTTCACAACAGTGAGACATTAAATTAGACCTCAGTAATGTCACCTCCCCATCCTGACTAGTACCACTGCTTGTTGGACTTTGAACAGTTGGAAGTGGAAGAACATGTGGGCAAACATAATCTTCAGCCGAAATGGGTAAGGAGTTTCCATTTTCTGGACTGTAGCACCTTTGGTTGCCAAAGAGATAGATCTATTTATTTATTTATTTATTTATTTATTTATTTATTTTAATGATAGCTATTGGGATAGAAAGTTTAAGATATAGAATAGGGATATATAGGATCAAAAATTGAAAGCCACGAGACTCTTTCTTCCATAATATTTTTGTTTTAGATATAGTTGAACAGTCCAGATAGACCCAACACTCCTCTCTATGGCAGATCCATTCCTTTCTAAACTGACACTATGCTCTGCTCACCTTAAATGTCTCAAGGTTTTCTCCTGAGGAGAAAGGTCCTACCACAAGGTCCTACCTGACCACCTGTGGGGACGTCCTCCAGCTTCTAAGCATCACTGGGGAGGGATGTCAACGCAGAGTTTAACTGTTATAATTCAAAAATCATTAAAGAAATACCAGCAAGGCACTTGGTAGCACTTGTTTTGTTGCATAACACAGAAGGCTGGATCTGTGTCTTGCAGTTAGAAATGAAACCAGCTCTATTCTGGGTTTCTAATATAGGAATGTGCACAACCCTGCTCCAAAAACAGAGTTGGGGCTCTAATGTGGAGCTGGCTAAGGTCTTTGCTTACTCATATTGCATTGTAGGTATCTATCTTTGCATTTACTTTTTATCTTCAAGTGGGAGAAAACATTTGAAAATTAGATTCTTTAGCCTAAGGCACACTATCAGACACCTTTGGGTGTTACAGTCCATGGCTGTGTGGAAAACCCAGGGGCTCTCTTGGGAGATAAGTATAACACAGCTATTTAACACCAACTTACTGAATTCTCAGCATGGTATATCTGCCTAACATAAAAATGGGATAATACAAAGGTGTGTGTGTGTATGTGCATACATAGATGACTTTCACTTCAGTAGTATTTTTCCTGGTGTACATTGCACACATTTAAAAACACAGTAATGATGAAAACCATAGGATTCCAGTGAATGCCCTTACTCATTCTTTTGTGTGATGAATCTCCAGTCTAATAAGTGAGTAAAATTCTCTTGTTTTTGCAAAATTCATATTTGGTGTTATGAAACAGTGACATTAAGCAGTACTATGTGAAACAACAGAGACATTAATTTTAATAGGACAAAAAACTATTGCACTTACATATTTTTCCACTTTATTTTACCATCTTAGCCGCAGGAATCTGCAGTTATATTTTTTTCCTCTGTCATTTCCACTATGTTTTCTTCCCCCAAACAGGTTTAGTAGCTTAAAAGTTTTTTTTTTTTTTCCTCCATTTATTTTGGGCAAAATCTGAACCATTACTAAAGAAACATTCAGCAAATGGTGTACTCAAGGTATCTACAGAAACCATGAAAATCCTGAACTGGATTTCAGAGTGATAAGTACTAAAACTTAGGAGACTAGTATATCCTTCATTGCTTTGACAGGAGCAATTGCTTAATTTTCATGCCATGGTTTGACATGTATACCATGATATGCTACACTAAAAACTTGCATGTGAATTGCTCAGGGACTCCCCAAAAGAGGTTGTTCAAGTATAGTCTGAAAAGGAACAAATTGCTTCTTATTTTGAAATATGCAAATTAAAAAAATCTCAATGAAATACAAATAATAAAACAAACATAACTGAGACATAATATTGACTTCTCATAAGAAAAACCTTAGTTGCTGGCAATAAAATGCACTGGATATCTGTTAGCTGAATTTTGGCTTAAGTAAAAGCATAAATATGAGTATCATTCGATATTTTCATGGAAGATAATTGTTTTAAGATTTGAAGCTACAGGAAGAATTTTGATTTGAATCATTGTCTTTGTATCTTAATGCTGACTGTGACCTGGAATGATGTAAGGAAGGTAGAAATTCAATCTCATCCCTTTTACTAGGGTTCACATAGACCCTCTGGTATTCTGAGGGCTTGGAAAGACAAAATTGGCATACAGGGTTTTCCATATCTAATTTCCTTCCTTGGTGAAAATTCCCATAATTATTAATAACATCTACTATAGAGACATCCAAGACACTTGCAAAGATTCTAGCAGAAATTTACTGTAAGCTGTGGACTTTGTGTTTTTAATGTATGCTGTATCAGAATACAAAAATGCAACTGAAATACAGATAATAAAAGGCACTATTGTGAACCATTTCTAGTGTGCAAATTCAGATACTCTTCAAACATCCATATATCATGAGGCTTTGCAAATTTTCAAAAAATATTGTGATGGTAGAAGTGCTCCTGTGCACAAAGCTCTGTCACTGGATCAGTGCTGGTTATGACCAGAGATCAACCACTGCTGCGAGGACAGTCCTGCAGGTCATGGATCAGGGCATTGAATAAAATGTTTTGTGAACTCCTCTGGTTTAGTGGTAAAGTAGGAAAACCTGCCTGCTTAAAGAGCACCCTTCCAGCACCTTCCACCTTCCTGTTTGGATTCAAGTCTGTCTTGCAGTTTATTTGGGCTGGAGAATTTGAATGATTTTGTTTTCAGTGGTCAGCTTGTTCAAAGTTAAGTTTATAGGCTAAGTGAAAGCAGTTTTCAGTAGAGAAGGATGTATCTTATCTTTCTACTAAGGTTTATTAAAAATATGTAACACCTGATAATTTAACACCAAATGAGTGGCTGCTAAATTTCCCCCTCTCTTTGTCTCTGTCTCACACACACAAACATAGGAATGCTTCTCTCCTGCCAAACTATGTGCCAAGATTTTGTTCACTTTAATCTCAATCATATGAGTTAGAGAACCATGAAACAAAGTTTCTACCAAGTATGCTGACAGATTTTTAGTTCTAGTGGCTCCACAGGGCATCACTACAAGTACACTCAGGAACTTTTCTCATTAAAGATTTCTAAGCTGATCCGTTTTCCATTTAAGTCGACATGAGCAGTATCACCATGAAGAACTCAACACTTGCTAACTGATACCATACACTCATCAAAATTATTTCATTTCTAAGTAAACAAAAAGCTGTGGTACCTCCAACACCATTGTGTGGTTGCTGCTGGCACGGGAAAGCCAGTTGGTGGCAGCTACTTTGGCGCGTTATGTCACGTAACACCATGTCAGCTCAGGGCTGACAAATCGGAACATATGGTTTGAAATTTTGGGGGGAATTTTTCCTGGGGAGGTGGAGAAAAGGGGCATGGAATAGCCCTTGTCTTTTGAGGACTTTCTAATCTTCTGAGTGAACTCATCTCAGAGAAGACCCATCACCTTACCCTTCCTTGGTTTGGAGGGCTGCATGGTAATGTTGAGAGCCACAGTATCACCTGTAAGCAACTCATAATCTGGGCAACTGAACAAGTTCCTGTTTTTTGTTTTTAAACCCTGAGAGAAAATTTGTGTGTTTACATCTTTTTGCAAATGTATAAAGCTGAAGGCCCTAAAACAACAAAACACTGAGCCATTTCCTCAGCTGTAAGGAACAACTATTGACCACAGAAAACACCTGTTCAGATCCTTAAAGAGAAGTCTCCATTTGTCTTGATGGACAGAGGCTTGTATCAATAAAGCAGAAATTATAGGAAGAAATAGCCTATATTCATTACAAAGCAGAATAAGCATGAGAAAGCAGTTTCTGATAGCAATATCTGTTTCTCATGAATTTTCTCATGAAATTTCAGTGATTTGAAATGCATCACCTCTGACACCAAAAAAAGAGTGCATGAAGGAATCACGAGAGAGCTGGATCAGGCTGGTTGGAGCAGCTCAGGATCCAAGAGGTATGGTTCTGTTGTGTTATGAAACCAAATGCTCACATTTTGCTCTCATTTACATATATGTCATTCCTCCCAAACCAGGGAGCATTGTTTGAGCAAAGACAAAAAGAAGTCAGTTTGCTATATAATTACATCCATGATCCATGTGGATCCTGGTTGTAATAAAACAATCTTGCTGAGTGAATATACAACTGGAGACCTTTGAATTACTTGTTAGTTCCTTGGGGCTTTATCATGCAGGAGCCAGTTTAGGGACAATTCGGTTACTAGATTGCAAACAAAATCAGTTTTATAATTTCAGAGGAGCAAAACAAGCTAAAAAATCTCTTAAAGAAGGGAAAGCCTTGACACAAAGCCTCCTTTTTAAGCTGCCCTCCTTTGCCCTGTGCCTTCCTCCTGTTGGTACAATTTCTCTCACTTAGGTATCAATCCCATTAGTCTGCAGTATTATACGGTTAAAACATTGATGTAACACAAGCTGCTACAGCAAATAATTGAAGTAATAAAATACAACTGCAGTTATTTGCTCTCTTAAATTGCAGGTAGAAAAAAAAAAAGGAGAGGGTTTGTTTTTTTTTAAACTGACCCCACAGTGTTGCATACAGACAGCAAAACTTCTTTTTTAGTGTGTTTTCTTTTCTTGCTGTAAAACTTTTTTTGAAAAAAATTGTCGTGCAGTTGTAGTAACTTGTTTTTTTTTTCCCACAGGAAAAATGATCAGTTTGCATTGTCAAATTACGCCTTCATAACTTTATTTTAAAAATATAACTTTATATTTAAGCAACAGAGATATTGAAAGAATCTGAAACTACACCTCTTTTTTTTTCCTTTAAAGAAACTTGTTGGACTTAGTGTGTGTGTGTGTGTGTGTGTGTGTGTGAGTGAACATATCCTCCAGGCTAAGACTCATTTTGTCAAGTGTTAGCCCAAAGTGTTCTATTAATGGTTGAACTGTAAAGTCTGACTAAATGGGGTTTGCAGTGGAAATCCTGCCACCTCCTTGCCTGTGTGTGTGCTGTACTAGGGCATAGAGCCTCACAGCCTTGCCTTATTCAGGAGGAAAAGAGAAGATTTTTGTCTCTGTCTCTTTACCTTTTTCATGGCTAGGAGGTGGATGCCCTCATGTGTGAGCTTCCCTGAATCTACCTCTTACCAGGGGGTATGTCAGGACCTTCATTCTCTCTTTGGCACAGAGCAAGCAACACACACAGTGAGCTGGCTTTAAATTTCTCTAGACTTTTTGTTTCAGCGCGTACAAGTGTCAACTACTTGATTTACAAAGTGTATTAACATTATTTTAATATCTAGAAAACATTGTTTGATTCTTTTTTATTTCGTAGGTTAAGTGGTTTGTTTTATTTATTAAGCCTATTGAACAAGATTTTATGGAAAATTCAGAAGACAAAATGCCCTGTTTTCTTCTACATGTTCACAAATAGATATATTATACAATGCTAGAAAAAGGCAAAAGGCCAAACTCATCTCTGGTGTAATTCCAGTAAAAGCAATAAAATTACACAAGGCATGAATTTGGCCCAGGCACTGTAAATGTTACTCTGGTGCACACCGAGTGTCTGCTTGTTGTTACTGGCATGGCTTAAAATACAAATCCCCCCCTTTTTTTTTTTCATGGAAATGGATACATTTCTCTGGAACAGATTAATCAATGAACCAGGTATCAGGTAACTATGACAAAGACAACAACTGCTTCAAATGCCCGCCTGTTTTATGGCTTTTTCTTCTTCTAACTAACTTAGAGTCTCTGTTTTCTGATTTTTAAATAATTATATATTTATTCTCTTTTGTGTCTTGCCATTGCAAAGCTTTTATTCCTTTTTTTTTTTTCAGTTGGATTTTTTTTTTTTTTCTGTTGTCTCCTTTTCTCTAATTTGTCTTGTATGCCCTTCCGTGATATTTCCTGTTGACACTTCTTGATATTTTTTCTAACTCAGAATGTGGCTTTCTAGCAGACACAGAGGCCCCAGAGTGAATACCCTTCAGAGCCAACTCTGACTTGGACCTTGCACAACACTATTAACTGGCTCTTACTCTAAGAAAGGTGGCTATAGCGGGATTGCCTGAGCCTGAAGACAGAAATGGTTGAGGAAAGCTTGCCAACATGTTCGCACTGAATTCAACCGCTCTTAATTTCTACTCAAAAGAAGAATTTAAAAAAAAAAAAAAACCCCAAACATTTTAAATCACAAACTTTTTCAAGGGCTTTTCTCAGAACTTTGTTGTTTTATGTTGTATTCATCTGTATGTTTGAGTTTATGCTCGTTGACCACTTTAAAGTAAACATAGTTCAATGCCCCCAGAAACAGATTTCTTCAGCCCATTAGAATTCCCTGAAAAAGGCTTTATCTGCTGAACTGCTGGATATTTTTGTGTGTGTGTAATTTTTTTTCTATCAGTTTGTTTCCTTTTTTTTCTTTTCTTTTACATTCAGTGCATATAAAGGTTGAGAGCAGAAGCCTCCTTGGAACAAGATAGAATCATAAAAGACTTCAGGAATCTCATCACAAGCTAAACAGTACAAATTGCACATTCTTCATGGAAGTATTAGCTTTTAGTGCGTGCCTGGATCCAAGCATAATAGATTATCCCAAAGTGGGAAAGAATGAACAGTACAAAATTAGCAGAACTGGGAGCTCAGATCATTTGGTGGAGCAACATGATCTCTGTACTTTCAGGGTACTGAATTCTAAAGCCACTGGAAACAGTATGTAAAATTACATCAGAGTAAGCAAGGAAGTATGTGTAGGCCTAGGAGAATCAAAAAAGAGCTTGGAAAATACATTTCCAGAGGAAAATAAGTAATGAAGATCAGTGAATGAGCTTGTAGGAAACAAACTGCTATTCATGAAGAATTTCTTGCTTTGAGGACAGAAAGATACGACAGAGGGAAAACATAAATAAAATACATTTCAGTGGTTGTTCAGTGGCCAAGTGCTGTTGGAGAATAATCCTGCACTCAGACAGAAATATAAAATGGCACAGGGTAGGTCGGTCTCCTGAGGTTTCCCTTCTTCTCAAGGAAGCCCTGCCAGAACAAATCCTTTATGCCACTGGCTGGTGGGTTTGGTCGAACCGTGCTGGGAGTAGCCCAGGAACACCGTGCATTTACTGGGAGCCCCAAGATGGTGGTGAACATACTCTGGCAGAACTACCCTGTACTTTCCTGCCTCCTCCCTCAGGTCCTTAGGAATGGGAATGAATTATTTTTGAGAACCAAATAGATGGAAATTGCTTAAGTTAATTGCAACCCTGAGGAGCATGTTGCTGAACACAGATCTGATACTGAGGAGTACTATAATGCATATAGGGATGGAGATGGGTGGTGGAGTCCTCATCCCTGGAGGGGTTTAAAAGCTGTGCAGATGTGGCACCTGGGGACATGGTTTAATGGTGGGCTTGGCAGTGCTGAGTTAATGGTTGGACTCAATGATCTTAGAGGTCTTTTCCCATCTAAACAATTCTGTAAGCTTCCAGGGATTTTATACAGTGGTTATTAATCCGTACCTTGGCTGCACATTCTGCCATCCTGTTTTATAATCCACTAACTACACCATACCAAAGAGAATGATCCAAGCATGGGAGTCATCAGCTTTAGGAGGTGTTTGGGATTTTTTTCTTTTAAAATTTTTCTGCTCTGTTTTCCTCTATTAGAAAATGAGATTGCATTAGACTGTTTTAAAAACTCATATTTTTCCTAGCTATATAAATATATTCACAATACTTTATATTTCTTAAAACTCATTTCCTCTTTGCTTAACTCCTTGAGATAAGTGAACTCTCCTCTGTGTAAACACTCTACCAGAATACTGACTACCTTTTAAGCGATATATGATTTAGAAGGTAATGAAATATCACTTTCTTTTTTCTTTTTTTTTTTTTATTATAAATAGGTTTTAAAGTGCTTTTAGCTGCACTTTAGCTTTTAGATTAAGAGATAAAACTGATGAAAGGGACACAACCTTCTGTCACAGGGCAGCATGGCATTTGGGAGGTGAGGTAGTTTAAAATACCATTTTTATCTTCATTTCTCTCCATTGGGATGACTGTATTTCTTTTATACATCCCATAAGGTACTTTATCTTTGCCATAAAGGCATTTTCTTCCTTAAACACTGAATATTCTGCAGTATGAGACTGTGTGTCTGCATGTCTGCAATGATCTTATGCACAATCAAAGCACAGCTAAGGACATTAAATTAATTAAAGACAAACTGAGTATTGGTTTTAGGTGCTTTGGGGTGTCAAAATTTGGAAGCCTATGAGAAATCTGAATTTTTGAGAGCAAGCACTTAAAAACTCTTGCAAAACCATATCTTCTTAAATATTGTACACCCAGTCTTTAAGTGCCTAAAGGTCCCTTCTGAAGTCTCACTGGTCCTACCTCAGCAGATCAACTCCCCCCCAAGGCAAAAGCCCATACTCAGGAGTTTTTTTGTCACTGTTCTTATTTAACATGATTTGTTCACTGGGGCTCAGAGCAATGAAACCCAGTAAATAATACATTGGACAAACAGAGAAGATAACAAAAGGAAATAGTTAAGGTACTATAATAATTTTAGCCATTCTTTTTTCAGGTCACTATAATCTGCCCAAAGATAACTAATTGTTCAAAGTAAACATTCCACTCTGACCACAAAAGGAATCCATTACACAAACATATAATTCACAGTCATTTTTAGTGGGTTGTAAACAGTTTGGAATGAGCATAAAATGGGACAAAAATCAAAGTGAGCATTTAGAAATGAAAAAGTGTTTGCTACAAAAGGTCAGTCCCTTTACTTGGCAAACTATGTAGAAAAGCCTGGGAAAATGTTGAACACACAAGCAGTAAGGGAATTTTAAAGCCAACAACCTCCCTGTTTCTTTAAACAGACATCGGAACCTATAACTGGATCCTGTCAAACAAACGACAGCAAAAAAACATAACAGCTGCTAAGAAGTAAAGTTGAAAGATAAAGTTTTCTAAGCTAAGAACCTTCTCAGAAGTGGACTAAAGGTCTTTCTTAAATCTTTAAGCAAGGTTATGGATCCCAGGGTGGCTTTTAGGCATTGAATCAAATATGTAATTTTGTGTATCGTTCCTGTCAGAGCATCCTGTGCTCCAAGAAAAGCAACAGAAAACAGTGTCTGCAACGTCCAGCTCTGAATGGGAACGGTACCTGCAATCATCAGCTTTGCTGGCTGCAGTGTCATTTTTCAAGTCATTTAGGTTGATTTGAGAGCACTAACTTGGATTTGGGAATGGAGGGAGAAAATGAAGGATGTTTCAAAAGAGAGATGAAAGTTAAATTATATGTCCCTGGAGCATTAGGGATGTATTTCTTTACAAATCCTAAACCACACTGGATACCCTCAATACGTTTCGGATACAGACTGCTCAGGGTGTTCATTTACTCTGTCATTAGACACACAGACAAATGATCTTCCCTGGAAAAGAGTTTAGTATCAGACTGTTTTCACACGATAAAACACTACTATGAGAAGTTCTGGATGGCACGTTGTTTAGGTACAACACAGACTGACATTTTAATTTTTTTTAATGCGTTCTACTCATGCCGTTCACATATTAAAAAAAAAAAAAAAAAAGGCAAAAAAAGAGACAGCCAAGACTTTTAAAGGGTCATGGATAACAAAATAAATAGGCGACTCCAGAAATGACTGGGAAGAATATCTGGCCTAGAAACACCAAAATGTCTTGCAATGGGCCCCACCCTTGGCAGAAGTGCTCAGCATGTGAGTTATAGTGCACTGGGAGGATTGTCCCAGGCTTTCCTCGCTGTACTGCTCAGCTCAGGGTTGGTGCTACCTGTCAGATGCTTCCCAGGGAGAAGAAAAAGTAGATTGAATACTGAATGAAATACAGGAATACAGACTGAAAAAGTCAGGTCAACAGATAACCCCAGAAAAGCCTGAGGTCTACCCAAGGTAAGTAAGGATGGAAAATCAAAAGACATTGAAAAACCAAGGAATATGCTCTTCCAGGAAAAATTTTCCCTTGAAATCCCTGAGAAAGTAGAAAATGAAGAAATGCTGGAGATTTTTGAGTATCCACTCTATTACTCCAACTTGATTGCTGTATGGTACAGAATAATTCTCTCAGCCTCACTAGGTTACACCAAAGATATGAGAGATTTTTCTATTTAGGATGTTGCATGAGATACCAAGGCTACAACACTCTTGGCCAAGATACTGTTGACTTCAGTGGTACAGGTCTGGATAGCTTAATAATTGGGGCTAGAAGTTCATCAAAAATTATGAATGAATAATTCAGTAATTATTATCAGTAATTCATAAGTACAGGAAGAATGAAGGGAAAAAAATGAGCTTGCTTAAAAAAAATAAAAATAAAAATGTGACAATTGCCTTTCAAATTTCCAGGAACAGGCACTTTTCTATTGCCTCTTTTTGTTAAACTCCACTGTCAGCTCTGCAAGATGGCTGAGAAAATGGAGAAAGACCTTCTGCTTCTTGGTCCTACTTCAATAACTAAAAATACCAAAGGAGGTTGAAAAAAATGGAACTCACTCCATTTTTTTTCACATTTACAAGTGAATCCTTGTTGAATAGATAAATATGTATTATGGTATGAGCTTTTTAGAGCAGACCTTATAAAGCACTCCTGTCCTGAAATGGTGAAGAAGCAAAGTCAGGGATAAATGACCAAAATCTGATCTAAGTTAGAGCAGAATAGTAGCAGAATAAATATCCTTTTGATATTCATTTTAAAATAGTGTAACTAAACAGGAAATCTTGCCAATGGTTAATGCCAACCTCCACATTTTTATTCTGTGGGAGAATATTGCTACAGTTGGCTATTGTGTGTAACCTCGTCTACACAGGAAAATGTACTAATTAATATGGTTTATTCAGATTCCTGCTAGACTTTCTTTCTGTGCACAGTGATAATGCTTTAAAAATCAGAAAAACAAATAGAAAATCGGTAGGTGAATAATAATGAAATCCATGAGCTGATAACTAAGAACACAACCGTTCAGTGAAGTATGAATGTTTTGTAAGTAACATTTAGGGATGGTCTCCTAAGGTCTTTTTTTCCTAATAATCCTTTATCTTAAGCGAAGCACGCAAGTAACATTTTTGGTACAGTTACAGTATGTAGATGATATATTTTCTAAATAGGAAAAAAAGCTTTTCTAGCCCAGCCAATATGCCAGCTGTACCGAGTATCTAGGCCATCTTACTAAGACTATGAAAGTAAACATACAGTTTTCATTAAATGTGCCTTTCCCATAATTGGTACATAAGTATTTCCCATGACTCTGCAGTTGAGTATCTTGGCTGGAGGCATATCTGGCCATTAAGAGGAGGGCTTCAGATCTGTTGAGTCTCAGCCATGCCGGGAGACTTGGCACCTCCACATACTGCTTCCTAATACCAACCCCGGTATAAAATGTCATCAGAAGCTTGCATAAACATTGGACTTAGCTTCACATAAATTACTGCTGTCCTGAGATAGTTTATGCCAGAACTTAGTAAAAACAACACTTTGGGTAAATAGAATGTGAGTAAATGCAAGCATCTTAATCCAAGAAAATGATAATAGAAAAAAACCCGCGTATCAAATATAAACTCATAAATATAGTGATAAAGTGAAATTTTTATCTCATGCCATATGATTAGCTTCTATTTACATGTTAGACTAACTAAAAGGGGTAGACTTCTCTAAGTCACAGCAAGTTTGAAGGAAACACAAGAACAACAATGCAATTCTCGTAAGGATGAACTCCTTTGAAGGAACAGTGATACGTTTAGTTTCTAATATGAATATTTTTTTGATAATCACACAGACAGTAAACATCTAACTATGTTTCTTGTATTTTTCTATTACAGTTCAGCAGTGCAAAAACCTCTGGCCTCACTTCTCCTGGGAGGAGTGGTCAGATACCACAAAACGTCTATGAAATATCTAACGCATCTTTTGGAGAACCTGTGCTGAGATCGTAACCAAGCAGTCCTTTAGGCATGTTCTCCATGGTGTGGCATTTTTACAATCTAATCTCTGCCTTTCCTTTTCATGTTCTGAATTTCTCCTCACAATTCCTCCTCTATTAATAGTCACTTCACACATTTCTCCCCTTTCTTTATCCAGCCTCTCTCGAAAAAAACCCAATGCTACTATCTCCCCCTACCGAACAATCTCCAATTTGTTTCAGTCTCTGACTTCCTGCCAGTGATTCTGGGAGTAATAATATCCCAGTGCTCTCTTTGCTGTATAATTAAAGCATGAATTTCCCTGAGTTTGAAACTCCAGGGTAGTTTTATTGCACCTTTCACTATAAAACCAGGTAACAATGGTGGAATTAAAATAGCTTTTTTCCTTTGCGGATAACACTCTAAGTATCTTTTTATTTTTCATGGGTTCTCTTGTTCTGAGACTCCAGTATATGGCAGTGACAATGGGTTCACCCAGCCTTATTCTGAAAATAAATTTTCTATCTTTTGCAAGATATATGTTTCCCCAGATCCCTGGAACAAGTTGTAAACTTGTAACAGATGGTGATGAAGCCTCACATTTTTATACAATACATTTTAAGATTCTGCATCTACCGCATGTACCTTCCAAAGAAAATGACCTTCAGCGAGAGAAGATACACTCTGCAGAGAGGAAGGCAGGCAACGGTGTTAAGTACATCTTTTTTATACTATAAAAATCCTTCTTATTAATCAAAACTTGTAATGAGGATGGATACTCATTCCAATAGTTTTATAATATCACGGCTTTTAAGAGAATTGTAAAAATTAGACACCTGCACTCATTAAAAAAAATGGCCACATCAGAATAACATTTATTTTGGCTGAATGCAATTCAGGACTTAGGAAAAAGTATTGGTGTTACACTCACCAGAGACTTCAGAATGAAAGTTACTGACATTTTATCGACATTTAGCATTTACTTATCCAGAGAAAGACTAAACCAACAACATGTCAAACAAAATATAAGGAATAATCAGCATCAATGGGTCCTATTAGTGTCTTATCGTATAAAGAAAATGAAGATACAAAATGTGATATATTTCAGTTCATAACTATATTACGAATTGAACTGTCTTCCTGCCCTGGAAATCTGAGCAGAGTTATGAGGTAAAAGTTTTGATTACTATCAGAAAAAAAAAAAAAAGTATTAAATAACAAGGTACGCACCTCTTTTTTCAACAGCTTTTATGCACAGTCTTACAAACTGAGGGACTGTAGATTTCTCGTTCTCACAGACCAAGTGCAAATGGGAACCAAAAATTTGATCTAGATTTGGAAAACAAGAGGAAAATACATTAAGAGATATTATTAGTAGTGGGATTTTTGTCTCTTCTCAGCTTGCCTATTAATTTAAAACTCAGATATCGAAGATAGACAGGCAAAGTTGGAAGAAAATCCTTTTTGAATCCTGGTGGTCATTAGCTTCTGCCACAGAACCAAATCCCTCAACATCTGCTGCTCACAGTGCTTGGATACTTCCCTCTGGATTTGAGTTTTAATTTCTACTTACACCATGACCTTGACCTTTCAAGGGCTTGGAGATCTCTGGACCTGCCATAAAACACGTGGCCATATGTTTGGACTTGCCATAAAAAAATGAAGGCCTTTCTAGAGCCACAAATCCCTCACTTGTTGATTGTAAAATCCTACATGATATCAACTACTGGTCCAACCTAGAAACTCATCTTGTTGGGTGGCCTGTCTCTTCCACACATTTGGAAGTTCCACTTTTGCATGAAGTACCATAGAAGTGAAAAGGCTTCATTACATTGCTTCGTCAGGGCTTAGTACCATTTAATCTCATCTTTACAAAAGCTTTTTTTTTTTTTAAGTGATCAATTTACCTGCTTAAAAAATAGAAGATACTAGATAACTTTGGATGAGGACTGCATCTTACACCAAGTCTAACTCTCAATTAGTGTTACTTCCTTCATGAATAAGCATTTAAACAGACAATGCTACCTTTTAGGTTTATGATTTCAAAGTTTTGCTGAACTTTGTATGTTGATCTTGAAACATATCTGTATGAGCAGGTTGAACTCTTCAGATTACTAATTAGCTCCCTCCACCTCATTTCCACTCTATATGTTTGAGAAATTATGAAAAGAGCAATCAGTAACGGGGACGATGTCAGCTAGAATCAGAATGAATCAAACAGATGAGAGGAACTACTCAATAGGAGGCAGTTAAATGTTGAAACAATAGGAGCGTACTGTCATCATTTATCCAGAGAGACAGTCTCCATATAGCATTTCAACAGAGTACTACAGTTTGTAAATTGGTGTAGAGGCTCTGAAAATTATTGTACAGATAGCTGGAGGGTGACAGCACAAGTCTGGGCTCTGCACAGCAAACCCAGCAGCGGCTCTTGCTCTCCTTTACAGCTCCCATGGCACTGGGTGTTTCCTCTATACTCAGTCCCACCACCTTCCACCATAACCAGTTGGAGTGATTCTTCCTCCCAGCGGTACAACTTTTCCTCACTATGTTAGTGGGGAAAAACTGAGCAAAACTCCCATTTTTTTATTTCCTGCTTTGCAAGGAGCTTCACTTCCCTATAATTAATCCCTACTATTTCACACTCAGTTTAGATTTCAAGAGCAACTCAGTTGCTTTTTCTTTCCTAATACCTCAGAGCAGGGAACACGACGACAGAAACAAGGTGGGGCGCAGGGGATGGTTTGGACTTCTCGAGATGCATCAGGGAAGTTTATTCCAACACCTCCCAGTGCGTGTGATCTGCATTCTGAGAGAGTACACCAAAGCCTGAATTTAAGTTAGTCGGAGTTTGGGCTGCAGAAGGGATAGAGGACTGGGTTCACAGAACTGCACCGAGGAAGGTTGTGTGCATGTGTGGCGTTAAGCATTAGCGAACAGTCTGTTACATGTTTTGGGGTTATGTTTCTGACAAAGCACAGTCTGGTTACATTTTCTTCATAAAACATTTATAGCTGCCTTCAGTGGTAATTATACTTACAGAGATTTATGATTAAAATGTACTAGCACTTCCTCTTTTGACATCTTAATTGTTTTTCAAAATTTTAGCAAAGACCTGTCAAATTCTTTGCATAATATGGAATGGTCTCCAATGTAAATTATGTTAAAAAGAAGTAAAAAAATGTATCTTATTTGGTGGACAAAGACACTTGTAAACAATTTCAGAAGCAAAACAGGCAAAGAGCTGCACTGTGTTTAGATGGCAACATATGAAGAACTGAAACAAAATTAATGCATGGCTGTTCAGCAGCTTCTCTTCTGTGTTATAACCACTTTATAACCAACTTCTAGGATTATTTCACAGTTACTCTTTCAATACCCTATATGCATACAGAATATTTGGTATTTCTGCGAGAAAATTTTGAAAAGGCTGAAAACAGTTTGGCAATTCTCACCTAGCCCATTACTTCATTTCTTGATGCAGACTCTATATATTGAGCAAAATATTTCACCTCATTTTATATACCTTTCACCGTATGTATATCATCCTGTACTCTGCAGTTAAGCTTTAAATCTCCTCTTCTTTAGAAAACAGGCACTCAGGGTTTTTGTCTCAGATGAAAGGGCAGCAAAACAGCATTAATTGTTCCTGGGCATCAAAATAGACTATGGTAAAACAATAGCACACAACTGCTTTGGAGGGCTTTTCCACCCTTCTAGAAATTCATGGCCATTTGTAAGTACATGATCCCATAAGTCATCCAAATACTCTCAATTCTGGGTAGTCCCGAACACCAAATTCTCTGACTCTCTCTAATCGATTGATTTTTTGCTGGATCTGTTTCTGCACATAAACATGGGAATGGCAGTAGTTACACTACCATATTTACAGTTGCAGAGGTCACAGGGATAGTTGAGGAAAACTCAGCTAAGTCTTTGTGTGGTATTTCAGAAACAAGGAATTATAGGAATGGCAAATTGCTAACTTTTGTAAGCTAGATTTATGAGTAACTAAGATTGAAATATTATTTTCTTATTCTTTTATAGGTGTGTATATACATATATTTTAAAACTAGTTTAAAGAAAAACTATCCAGGACATTTAAAAAAAAAAAATAGGAAAAGCTCCCAAGGGGATAAGGAAAGCAAAAAAACCTTTGTTTGATTTATTTGAGATAAGGCCCTCCAAAACTTCATTTTTTATGACTTGAAAAAAAAAGAGATGTACCCAACACTCCTAACCTCTTGTTATGACAGTTTATGTTTCCTATCCAGCTTATTTAACTCAAATGCCTGGGAAATAGACACAATTACCACCTTATGGAATGCTACTTAACTTTAAATGCTCCCCTCTGAATAGAAATCCACTTTATCTTCTCAGAGTTATTCCAGTTTCTCAGGAATTATTTCCTCTATAGGCTCCTGAAATGCTCTTGTTTCATCATTTAAAAATTTAAACTAACAATTGTTCAGAAATATCTTTTATTAGAACAAAGGCAATTCCCATGCAGTGGATTCTGTTCACAAGAGCTCGTACAAAGGAGCTGCATACTATGCCCATATACAGCTTTAATCATTCACTCTTTCAGCTGTTATCAATTTAAAACCAATGAAACTCCCACACTGAGTCCATTTGAGCAGTCAATTTTAATATCTTGGGGCATCTGTAGTTATTCTGAATTGGCTGCAAAAGCAGAACTAACAAGTTAAGCTCTAACCATAAGTCTACATCAGGCTGGTAAACCATACATCAAACACCGACAGTTAGTCAATACTGTTGTATGAAAAACCAACAAGCATTTTTAAGAAGAGCAATATATTCATAATATGTTTGGTGGTATGGTTTACATTACACATCCCTCCTATCTGCACATTAAAAATCTGGTAGAAGATGGTGGGGTGTGTGACAGCTTTGCACATGGATATAAAACCAGACACCAGAAGAGTAGGGAATGGACATTCACAAGTTGTATAATATAAAATGATGATTACAGCTGCAATGAATTGGCCGTTCTGGGGAGCTTCAAGTTTTCCCTGAGCCTGACAGAGCTACTTCTCTTTTTTTTTTTTTTTTTTGAGTAGCTCTTGCAGGCTGCAGCAAAGCCACTAATCCTGAGCTGCAGAAATCTCGACTATGGGAGACAATACTTCTGGAAGAGAAACAATTAAAACAAAATCACTAAAGCCACATCCTCACTGAGAATGTCATTGTTTAACTGTTTTGGATGTACATGGATGAGATGTGGCCCCACTTGGAAGGAACTCATACTTCAGTGTTTTTTATTAAAAAAAAAACAGGGAAGGGCATGGCTAATACTCCCATTTCTCAGAGAGAAGCTTAAATTCTGATATGAGAGGAGGCAATGTAATGGTACAATGCCCAAGTTTTTAGAAACATGAATTATATCTATGTAATCCTGTGTCTTTCAGGAACTGAATTAACTCTGTTACATCTGGATTTGAGCTGCTGGACTACCAGAGCTCTGTAACAACATCCAAGTTGTTTGTTTTATTTGTATCTCTTTGAATGTTGGGAGGGAAAAGACGGAAGGAGAACGAAAAGACAAAATAATAGAGGAATGTTCAGAGAGAGGAATGGGACAGTAGGAAGCACAACAGAGAATTTTTGGATGGGGAAGTGATGCATTTGGGGCCATATTCTGAAAGGTGACTTCTAGCTGCTCGATCTCTAGAGTCAGACACATTAAGTCAGACATTAAAGTGACACTGATCCCAGACTGGGGCTCCAAATAATGCCATGACACTTTTACAATAAGTGGGGTAAGTCCTCAGCTGACTGAAGTCGGTGAGGTTGTCAATGGAGCTCCCCTGATTTATGCATACTGGGAATCTTGCCAGTCCTTTTAACTTGGAGATTTATTATATATCGCTGATCTGTGGTGGTCATCAATTTAAAAAAAGTTATATTTGTGAACAGTTACTATTAAGTGGCATATGAGCTGCCAGATTTGTTTCACATTCTCAGAAAAAGGGAAAATAGTGCTATAGACACAGGTCTCTCTTAAGAAATTCTAGTGTTTTACTTGGGATAAGAGCTCATTTGAATTCAAAGAGAGTGCGCCTGCTGTAGTCCTCAAAACAGGTCTCCAAAAATGAGATATTTACTCTCAGACACATGATGTGACTCTTGGGGATGGTCCTGTGCAGGGCTAAGGGTTGGACTCAATGGTCCTTGTGGGTCCCTTCCAGCTCAGCGTATTCTATGTTTCTGTGATTTTGTGATTTCTCAGCATCATGTCAAAGGAACAAATCACTTTGTCCACAGGGTTTGTGTAAAGTATTTCCAAATGTCCCTGTCAAAGAAAGAAATACCCTTGTGACCCATTGTCCCTGCACGTCAAAGGAAACATTTCCTAACTTTCCCTGAGTTATGATGGGCACCAGATCTCTTGCAAAATTCCTTCACAACCCACAAGAATTACAGAACACACCAAAGGTAGGTCTTAATCTGCTCTTGGACTTCTCATGAGCGTTTCACTCATTAAGTTGAACCACTCCAAGGTCCATTGAAACATATGATGCAATGAAGACATTTTCCCTTGCCTGGAAATGAAATGGTTGGTGATCTCTGTGCTGCGATCTGCACAACCACCAACATATGCTGAGCCCTGTTCTATAGGCTATCAAGCCAAATCACAGCTAGTTCCTTTCACTAGCAATTGAGTGGCTTTTATTTTCATCTTGAAACAGTTGTAACCATTCCAATTCTTATGCTGTTTTGGTTTTTGCCTTCGCTTAGCTTATGAAATAAATTCAGTGAGGTTCCTTCAGTGTCTAGCATTTGGGAAAAAAAGATCCACCCTAAAAAAATAAAAAACAAATAAATTTCTTGCCAGCTGCATAGCTTCATTTTCCTCATTTCCCACAGTGTCATTTATGTTAAGTTGTTACTCATCCTTTTTTTACTGTTTACTGAGAATGTATTTTCTGATAGTCTTTTACCAACACAACCACCATAGCTTTAAAATCACAGTTCCACAGAAGACTTTTTCCTTTGTTGGACTAGAAAGCCTCAGAAATCAGGAAGTTAGCAGGCCAATATCGAGTTGAAGGTTGGCAATTCATTTTGGGTAATATTAAATCATGACAAAGCTCAAACATAAAGATCAAAGTTCAATTATAGACTATAAAGCCGCTTTAAAAGAGAAGATTTATATATTATTTTTCTAGCATATTAGTGCAGATTCTGTAAATTCTGAGAATATTTCAATCCCGAGGAACCAAGGACCTCTGCCCTAGAGTATAAATTTGAACAGTTATTCTCAAAATAACACTGTTAAAATGGCAGAAAGGGAACATGTCTCTTATTTACTATTTCTAGGTTGTGTGCACGTGTATATATATCTGAACATAAGTGTGCACAGAGACACAAAAACATTACACAAAGATCCTGCATTACATATCATCTCAAAAATTATTCAAAATGTTTCTAGACCAAAGATATTTTGTGTAAGCATGAGTGAGGTGGAATGAGGACTGATGATATTCATTAGAGCTCTTGCTGGAGCATGAAAAGCTCCAGTCACCAGCCCATCGCAATGAATGGAGCCAACGTGCTGTTTCCAGCTTCCTTTACTCATAGAAGTAGAAAGCAAATGGGACAACAATGACAAAAATAACTTTTTGTCATGTAACGTGTCGGCACATCTTCATTTTCAGACCAACATGTAACTATCATTTACCCATTGGTCTGCTACACTCCCTTGTCTGATTGCTATCCTCGTTATTAGCCTCATTTGTTAACTCCCTACTTTACTCTCTACATGGACGTTTGCTACGCTTTACATCAGCAAAGTTTGGTTAAGAGTTAAATGACAATCACGTAATTTCTAGATTTCCTGATAACACTGTTGGCAGAACAAAATACCCCAGGAGATCAAACTGCTATTTAATTTTGAAGCCTGTATTCCCAAATTTGGTTAATGTTGAGAAATGTGTCGAGTCTCCTGGCCAAGTGTGCACGCATCAGCGACTAACAGAGCACAGAACTGTGTCTAAGTGAACTTACCACCTTAAAATGTATTTACTCATGACTATAATTTACGTGTTAAATTTATTGGAGTTTTGGTTCCAATGTGACATACAATGTAAAAAATCAATATAGATTTGAGAGCTTTATAGTGCCCCTGGCAAATATGAATAGCACTTGATGAAAAGTGAAGGTTCTCACGGCACCTACAGTGCCACTGCATTGGAGTAATTAACACCACACACTTCACAGATATTTATATCAATTCTTCACCAGCACATAGAACAGCTCTTTGTCAGGAATTTGGTACTAAGATGTCCTGCAAGGCTTTATACACACTTTTATTACGAGCCCCTATTTTAAGGGATTTACAATTCTGACAGAAGTATTTCCCTGTGGGATAAAAGTTCGTAGGCATGTTCTCAGAGCTGGAGGAATTTTTTTCCTGTAAAAATTGGTTAACATTTTTTTTCCCTTAAGAAAAGAGCAAATAAATAGTTCTGAGAGGTTTCTGCAACCACTTAAGTCACCTTTAGAAAAATAAATAGATGCATCTTATAATACAAAATTCAGCAAGCTTTTCATTTAGTAATCTGGGCGGTTGCATTTTGCAATTTAAAAAATATTCTAATGTGAGCCTAAAAATTAACACTTAAAAGTGGTCTCTGCATAAGCACTGCAACTGCATTTTCATAACATTTTAACAGATTAAGGGATAAACTCTGGTGAAGACAATGAAGGAACCTTATCAAATGAGCATTTCACATGGACTTACCATAGATTGGAATTAAGCCGTGCTAACGAATCCTGCCTCATTTGCATGGCCAAAACCTAATCCTAATGAAACTTCATGGTAGATAACTAACATGTTTTCTTCATGGCAACATTAGTTTGGTCATAGAACTGTGCGGGGTACTGAATTACTGTGTCACAAATCACACATCTATGTTATCCCTGGAAGAGTATCCCAGGTAGAACGAAGCTATGTTTATGAATCAAGAGCTTAGTGCAACTGTAGCCAAAATCAAATTCATCTGGCTTTCCTAGAGAAATGTATTAGAGGGTGGATTTGAGTTATGCTAATGAATCTGGATTTGTTAGCAGGGATCACATCTGATCCCTGTGTAACACCACAGGAGATTCATCAGCCACACTTTATTAAACTAAAAAACTCCCAGCCCTTAAATCCAGAAATTAAAAGACTATGAATTACTCCTCTATTACTGTAATAACTGAAACAAACTAACATGATACATTCAAATCCCACCCTCAACTCACAAAGTACTTCAAGGAGGCAAAACTCTGATGTGTTGAAATCAGATACTATGAAGGTGTAAGCACAGATCCTGAAAGTTTGGGGGGGGGGGTGTTTGCACACCTCACACACTCATATTGGTGCATAAATGACATTTTTTTCAAGGTTTCTGTGGCAGTTAGAAGCAGAACTCCATCATTAAGGCACATCACGGTTCCATTTAATGAAGATTTCCTTAGAGTAAACAACACTGCACTGAGCATCTCTACATGTATCTAAAACATAAGAACTTAATTCATCAAATCTTCTTCTCTTCAGACGTGGGCCCAGCTGGTGTTTAACTCTTGTGGCTGCTTTAGCTTATGCTGGCTAGGGTCAATCTCTTGGCTCAGGACAGGCAAGTTTAATACACACTAGTAACACCCCTTGCCATTTTTGACACACCACTGGAAAACTCACCCTGGAGATTGACAGGGGTTGCTGGCAAAATGCCTCTTTCTAGTCAATTTGCATGTGCAGTTGTGGGTTTCACACATAATAATTTGGGAGTGCATAAATTTTTCAAGCATTGCTCCAGACAATATTTGAAAACATGACTTTACTGGAATATTAGTGGTCAGAATGCTACTGCCTTCAACTAGCAGCTTCTTAGCAAAACACTTCTTGGATAGGCTAACAAACACGTTTTATCAGAGAAACAATTTTTTAAGGATATGTGTAAGTGATGGCTGACCAACTTAGCAAGAAATTGGAATAGGAAAAAACCCCACATATTCAAAGCACTTCTTATTTGCTGACATGTATTTTAAATTGTTAAAAATGGATCTTGTTGGTGAGTTAGAAAAATAATGAGAGAAGACAGCAGAAAGTATTTCAACAAATTAGTCAGCACAGCATCTGAAGTTCCTATTTTAGGTTCTAAAATATAAACTATCTCAGTATTTTTTCTTAAAAAGAAATGGAGTTGTGCAACATGTTGACTTGCATTGTGCATGGTGTTAAATGGAGAGGCTTCTGCCGTTTGCACATCAAAGCAGAAAAATTGAAGCAGCAGTCAGGTATCACAGAGATGGATGTAACCATACATTGATTTTTTATCTATATAGTTCAGAAGTGTAAGTTTTATGAGATACAGCAACAAACCCATATCTAAGAAGTGTTTGTCCAATGCACTTGCTTATCTGAGAGTCAAATGACCACTTGTGAATTTTTAATTTTTATGCCCCAAAAAAGTACGTAAGACCAAACACACCTTTAATAAGTCCCTTTTCTTGCAATGTTTTCAAGGAGGGTCTTCGGGAGATGAACTTCTTTAATCTACTTTTAACTCGGTTTCTGTCATTTGTGTCAGAGGCACTGTAGTTCAGCCTGAAAACTGAAAGAAATCAGAAGAAAACGCTTGAGTGAAACAATATTTCTGAACTAATAGTAGTTTGCTCAAGTATCCTTAGGAAACAGTGGCCATAAGTATCCCAGTAAAATCAAAATCATGCGGTAGGTCAGCAGTGGAGCTGGTTGGACACTGCAACCCATCTGATTAATACTTTTGTGAATAAACATGATGAGTTCACTCTGCTGGTTCTGCACGGAGCCCTGTTATTTATTGCCCATAAGTATTTGGATGGAGACCAGTTTACTCATGAAACGTTCACGAATCCCACAAGTTTCACATGGATGACTTCTCTGCTAAAACTCTGGACTCCAAGTGTGCTACGCACTATTAGCTGTGTACTACTTGTTATGAGAAAGGATGGATGGTTAGACCACTAGTGAAGGACTGAATTTTCTTGCCAAGATGGATTAAGAGTTATATATATATTTAATGCAGTTACAGAAAACATGGCTATGTGCCATGAAATGTGTGCAAGATGCATTAATTTATGGAAAGAAAAGTATTCCCATCCTAATGATTATATTTTATTATATTTAAGCATTTACCAAGCTGAGAAACATTTTGAGCTCAATTTATTCCTGCTCTGTGTCAAAAAGACATAGAATCCAGTTGCAGAAAATCCCCTGGAGTAAGTTTGAAAGGCATAAATTTAACTTCTTCTCTGCTGAGGTGCTTACAGGGCACCATGATAGATATCAAAATAGGCCGTATTAGTGGGGAGGAGACGTTTGGCATGCTCCAGAAGCTGCAGTGATGCCATGAAAAGACCTTTTCCAAAGTTTTCTCTGAACAAGCAGGTTTTTAAAGATTTCTTACAAATCACCTGAGACTCACCACCCCGAATAACTCTTGCTCAGTGTCCTGAGCTCTCTCACCCTGCACTTTCCCCCAAATGCTGAGCAGGCTAATGCAGAAATCTACAGCCTCCCCTGGTAAGAGCCTTCATCTGAGAGGGGGGTGGCTTCTGATTTCTGTGGGAAGAACAGCTTTCCATCTTCTCTTGTAAATCAATTAACAGATCTATCAATCAATCAATTAATCCACCAAAATACACTCTCCACAAGGTGAGTTCGCATGAGGTGGTCCATTGTTGCTTTGACAGAACATCAAAATAGTACCCTGAATAATTTAGCTGCAGTTACAGAGATGCTCCCTGATCTCACCACCCAGAATGAATCTCCTTTATAATACATTGATATCCATATAGAGGATCCAAGCAAAGAGAGAGAACAAAATTAAAAGTATGTTCATTATCATTCTATGTTTTTAACAAGGCGTTTTTCATTAGTTATAAATAAAACCAGAACTTTTAAAGGTGCACAATTATAAAACAATGGCAAGCTAAAATAACTGGTTAAGCAATAGCAACAACCCTGGAATATTGTGGTTTACATTACAAATCTGATTTTAACAGCCAAACTTATAAAATGGTTTATGCTTTGCTGTTGTCAAGGGAGAAAAACTTGCCAAATTGTTCATTTTAAGTAAATAGAACATAGCCAATTAAGGAAAGCAATATTTAAACACATGCCTATGATGATCAGAGCATAGTTTGCTTCTGATTTCACTACTGATTTTAACAGAAGAGTGCTCCATTTTCCCACAGCACTAAAATGACCCCACACATACTTCCACAAACTAGTAATCACACAGGACAAATAAAAGGACACTTTACTGGAAAATACATGGCTTGGTACAATAATCCATCACTTATGAAAACTAGAATTCACATTTTTTAATGGTAGCATTCTTGGAGTGATGTATCATAGAATATAAAGATTAGCATTCAATTGATGGTTGGTGCTTTTTTAACATTATAGTGGAGGACTTTTTGTTCAAAATTGAGCAACCCTTGGCAGGGACAAGCTAAAATTCCAAGTCACTTGGCTGTGCTATAAAAAGAACAACAAATGGATGTTTCTAATTCTGCATCTTAATAGTACTTTGAAACAGTGAATTGTATTTAGTTTGGGGTCTCTTTTGCTGCTCAGGGTCATTCTGTCTGTAGCGATTCATACCTAGGTTGGCTTTTTCCTGAATTATAGTGGTGCTTCCTCAAATGATGCAAATGATGCAGGAGTGAAAATAGCACTTCAGACGCCTGTCACTTTTCCCATTCTGTGGAACTCTGAAGCATTTTATGCCCACTTGAACTTCATATTTAACTCTGTGTCTAAACCAGGTTAGTTAAGATGTTCCAACTGAAGTGCACGCTGTCGTAATGCGAAGGGTAGGACAGCAGGGGAAGATCCCTCTCTTTAGAAAGACACATTAACCTAGCAGGAAGTTTTATACCTGAAACAGCAATTATGGTGTTAAAACTACATCTAGAGGCAGGAATAATTATTGTCATGGATAACTTTGTTTGTACTATGTTAAGCTATACAGCACATAGTTCAAAACAACAGCAAAGCTAAAGTTGATGAATTTCTCATTTTATTCTATTAAATACGTGTGAGTCACGAGAGAAAAACTCCAAGACTCCCAGAAATTCAAAGGTTCAGATAGCATGTTCCAAAACCAAGCTTAGCCAGAAATATTCTTGTTGGGATCTCACTTAGAAATATTCCTTCACTTGCCAAACCATTCTTCTCGCGATACCCCCACATTAAAATGACTTTGCTATTACATTTGGAAATACAAAAAACACCAACCGTTACTTCCATGAGAAAAAAATAAAATAAAATAAAAAATCCCTCAAAAATTACAATAAATATTTCTTTTAATACCTCCCCTTTTAAATTTCAGGTTCTGGATTAGGCCAGGAGTATCTTTCATGAAGAAGAGCTGGTAAATGTCAAACAACATAAAAAAGTGGAAGGTAGTTCCACATAGAAGTAAAAATAAGACTCTTAAGGACCTAAGTATAAAATAATCATAAACTTCTCCTGCCAGTGCGAGTGCATCAAGGACAGTTCTATCCAGCAGCAAAAATGCAACCTGAATATTTTCTGACTTTCATGTTTGGTTGGTAATAATTTGAACCCTTAGATTTAGAAAAGCATTTCTGATGACTTTTGGCACTTTCTTAGGTCTCTATTTATTCCACGAGTGGGAAAAGCATGAAAGCACAAATGAAAAAGTGGCAAGATCTTTTCCTCAGTTCTCTAGATACACCAAAGCAAAACAGCTTATCACATTAGGGAATTCAAATTGGGTACAAAAAGAAAATAGTATAAACATGTTTTTAGGACTAAAAGAAAGGACACGTCTTTGGCCCTTAGTATTAGATAGCAATGTAATAACATTCACTGAATTGGTGGAGATAACTATGAGTTAAATTCTCTGAAAAAAAATTGTGCCAAGAAATAGCTGGACTGTCTTTTTTCTGGCCTATATAAATCTTCTGAACACTTACTGAAATAGAGCCTTAGTATTCTTGATAACATATAAATAACAGAAGTATCACATAGAAGAACAAAATGAAGTATGTAAAAGAGTTTCTACCCAAGAAAAGAAGTGGAAGGCAAGAATTAATGCAATACCTCCAAATGACACAGTTCTACAGAAATGGTACCATCAGAGTCAATGAAAGTTTTGAGGTGCACAGACAAAGAATTATTTGTCAACATTCAATGCTCTTAATTTTATATATGATACAATGAGATTAAACATACTTTAGTTCAATCAGGATTAAGCAGTGGCTGACATGTTTGCAAGGTTAAGTTACAGCAGTTTTTCTCCAGAGTTTTGGCATGGCCACAACTAAAAGAACTGGGTAGGACATGAACCTCTTCAGGGCAAGGGTCAAAATGTTTATGAGATTACTTTCTGTGAATTTATTCGTGTACCTAGACAATATATTTCTAGCAGACCATTTTTTCTGGGTGTGATGTTCTGGGAAGAGCCTGAATGATTCAGAGAGTAAAATGCTTTAATATATCCTAAATAGCTCCATACTTATTTGGCAAGATTTTGTAACTCATATAACAGGTTCTCACATTCCTTCTAATGACTTTTATTTCACTCTTAATTTACAAAATATTTATACATAATCCCAAGGGTCTACCTATGATTAATTCCTGCCAGGTACAGTATATCTGAGCACTTCCAATGTGTTGAAAGCATTGGTTTTTGAAGAACTATCCATTAAAGACTTTCTGAACTGTGACAATGGATATTGACAGTGCTTGTCAGACTAAAGCACTATTGATTGTCTCACATCATGTGTATTGCAAAACCAATTTCTTTCAAGTACCTCTTCCTAACTGAAATACATTATTACGATGCCTATCTGTTTATTATAACACCCAAAATTATTGTATGTAATTTATCTGGATGGAAAGGGCAGTACTGGGAATGAAGAGCAGCAGTGGGAACGGCTAAAGCATTAAGAGATTCAAATAACTTTACATTTGTACCTCCTCTTCTATTGAGCTTGATGTCCAGGAAAAAAAACCACACAATTTTGGACCACGCAATTTTTTTTTTTTTAAGTACTCTTAAGGACTTCACAATTTTGGGAAGTCCTTAAAAATGGAGATGACTTGAAGTATAACGATAACACCCAGAAACTGAGATTTGATAATTATTTCCCAAAGAATATTAAAAGTGACAAATTTGACCATTCAAAATGCAGAATATACTGATCAAAATTTCTTAAAGCACATATGTAAAGATCCATTTGCTTAACTGTGACCTCTGACTCCTTAAACTAATAATTTCCTAAAGTGCTTTAGAGTCCTATCCAGAGTCCTCAGCACACCTTGCAGGACTGAATCAAAGCTTGGATGGTAAAAGAGGAGATAGGATTAGGTCTCTGTGCCTTTGGAGAATGAAAGTCTAACAGCAGTGTTACCACATATGTGCGAAAATATTAATAGAAAGGAATTAATTAGTTAATTCATTAATTTCAAGTAAAAGGCATGCTTAATTACTGAGTATCTCATTTTTCTGAAGAAATATATCTTAACGTGCAGAGGTGTATGACTATGCCTACATTCCAGGAGACACTGTAATTTAAGAATATTAAATGACTCATGACTTTAAGTTTTATTGGATACCATTGGATCTCTGAATTAAACATTTCTTCAGGTTTTTTTGGCCTGCAGCCGATGTGAAACTCCTGTTAGTCCTTTAAGGAAGGAGCAGCATGCATTATTGCCTGTAAAAATGGGCAGGTTTTCAACCAGCACTAAAGCTTTGAGAGTGACAAAACCAAGTCTTGCTTCCTTCCTTTTCTTTGTGATGCTCTGAGATGGAGTCGATAAAACCTCCTCACTAAGGATAAAGAATTCACTTCATCTACTTTATTGAGCTAAAGATTTGTGCTAGTTATCCTATTTTATCCCTTGGTGAAATTCCTGGGCAGATCTCCGAGTTACAATAATTACTATTTTTTAAGTTTTTGTTTTTTGGGTTTTTTTTGTAAAAGAGTAGAACGAGAGGAAGGCACATGGTCTTCTTAAAGACACTACAAAAATTATTGATGGGAAAAAGTGCAGGAATCAAACATTAACCATAATCGTTATGCTTATGATAAGCTTCAAAACTACAGATTTTATAACTGCAGAGCACAGCCCCAAGAACTGCAGCAACAGGTGACAGAACAGCTATCACCAGCCAGGAGGTTCTCAGAAGATTTTGTTTGGTTTGGCACCAAACGACCTGAAGTCATTCAGGTTTATGCACCAATAATAGATATTTGTCACAGCAAGTATATCTGCATTTACAGATGTTTATGAAGCAAGCTCAGAAACAAACAATAGGAAAAAGAAAATAGTGATTATATAGCAGAAATAATTTTTCTGTAATATGACAGCCTAACAACTTAAGTGCTCAGTAGTGTCATTACACTTTGTGAAATTTGTGTGCATTAGCAGTAAAGATTCAATAAAATGACTGTATAATTCATATTTTGCATTACGCTCTTATGCATATAAAATTTTTTAAAAATTGTCCCACTATAATAGTAAATGGAAATAAATGAATAGTGTGTTAAATATCACTACACACTTACATTGTAAAACAAAACTGGCACTCTCCACACAGCTTTTCTTATTGGTATTTGTACCATAAATATTTAGAAATGTAAAGCAGTATTTCCAAGTATATATTGGATTTATAAAGGAAGATCATACCGGATATCTTTCTTTAATAAAATAAATGGGTATTCTTAGAAAAGGAAAATGCAATAGGTCAAATCTATCTGGATTTCAGTCGTGCATTTGATATGATGCCAAATAGGAAATGATTAGTTAAACTAGAGAAGATGTAGAGAATTAAAACAATAACTGTGAAGTGACTAAATAAGGTATTAAAATGAGCTTTGTTGAAAGGAAAACTACTGTAGTGAAGGGAAGTTACCAGTGCAAGTCCTGAAATATTCTTGGAACTGGTCTTTGTGTTTTCACTAATGACTTCAGCAGAAAGTGTAGAAGCATTCAAAAAATTACATGGTGACTCAAGGCTGGGAAGCACCATCAGCTGTGACAAGAATTTGGGATATCAGGCAAAAACTTGGTGACTTTGAGACTGGAAGCTGAATTAACCAGATTAGAACTACTACTACCCAATGCATGGCTAGAGAAGGACTTGAAATATAGAATCATAGAATTATTAAGGTTGGAAAAACCCTCTAAGATCATCAAGTCCAACAGTTCCCCCAGTTCTGCCAAACCACCCCTAACCCACGTCCCCAAGTGCCACATCGTTCTGAACATCTGCAGGGATGATGACTCAACCACTGCCCTGAGTAGCCTGTTCTAGTGCCTGAGCAACAAATCCAAAATATTTAATTTTATTTAATAAAAAGTAATTCTCTCTATGGGTGTTCAACCTTGTTAGATGGAAATTCATGAGAGAAGAGACGCGGGCAGTGGCAGTGAGAGGCACCAGGAGAAGGGGTTGCTGATCTTTCATAAGCAGACAGAGAGCTTGGTATGTTTGGCCAGCTCAAAAATGAGTGAGAAGAGCTCTGATTGTTCTCTATGAATTTGCTGGTGGGGGTGGGAAAGGGAGCAGGAGAGAAGAGGACAGCAGGGAGGGAGAAGAGCTGTTTTAACTGAAGAACAATGTTGGCACGAGAATAGATGAGTATAAACTGGCCATAATATGAAGTTCTAAAACACCCTTTTAAAGAAATCATGGTGGCAAATAAAACTAAAAGAATTTAAGATGAAACTTAATAAATTTACGTATGAGGACACAGAACACAGTACCTTGTGACAGGAGGGACTGGACTAGATCACCCAGGACATGCCAAGCCTTTCTTTCCACAAGTTTTTTTGGTATTGTCACAATATTAGAAAGACTATTATACACACTTAACTCGAATACAAAACCCACAATGCCAGAAATCAATGAGTTCATTTTATTCATACAGTATGACCAGTTTATGTTCATCTAATGTAAAACATGTGGGACTTGGATGAAATCTGCTGCAGTACACAGACAAGTCAGGCTCTAGGAAGGGAGAGTACAGTGTACTTGGGAAGGGGAACTGGTCTCTCCGAGCTTGTGTCAGGGATTAGGACTCTTGACACAGCCTCTTTGCAAAAATATTCCCAGGAAAATACTCAATAACTTGGATGGTCTAACACATAGGAATGAGTAATGCTTGCCCTTTGCTACACGGGTGACTCAGTGTTTGCAGTCATATACTCTTATCCCACTCACATAAAACATGTTACCAAACAAAAAAATTGCACTATTTGAATTAAGGACTTTTGAAGTTGACATGTGAATATTGAAACATTACATTAAATTAAAATATTACATTTAATTAAAATATTATTTGAGTAGACTTCACAAAATTAAAAAAAAAACAAACCTAAACAACCCACGCAATCAGAGGTTGAGGAAGTCAGAACAAGGTACTGAAGACTATTTCCAGACTGAGCTGAACAAGTAATTTGCAAAAACTAATGTATTCAGGGTTTTGTGGCTTGTAGTTTTTTTTAGAATATGGAGTTCTCTTTGTTTTCTTCTCTGGTGGAATATATGTCAATAACTTTCAAGCTTTTAAATTAACCTCCTGAGTTAATCTAAAAAAAAAAGCTTTTCAACCTTTTGCAAATAATATGGATAGTCATCACTCACACTAAATTGCTCAGACAAAAGGACAAGAAAATTATACTGGTTTTTTTCTACCAGGAGCACAAGATAGATTGTTATGCCAAGAGAAAACCCTTCTGAGGGTCTGGGTACTTCCAGCCATGTGGGCATTTTTACCTTCAAAACCTATGTATAAATCTACCTTTTATACTTTGAGAGACAAATTATCTGTGGAGAACAAGGGAGGTTTGCTATATTAATATCAGTCTTGTCAAGAGTTATACAAATGTTTCATATATTCAAATTTAGACATGTGCTTGGATACCTTATTAAGCCTCTTATTTGGACCAAGTCTTATGGGACATCTCTAGAAAGAATATCATACCAAAGATTTTTATTTTATTGAAATTATATTGAAATATATCAATTATATTTTGTACTTCTAAATTTTGAAAGTAAATTATTTTAAAATTTAATTATATTTCCACTGCACTCAGTCTTCAATTATATTCATAAACCTGTATTTTTTGACCTATTATGAACTTTTAACGTTTCTTATACAATAAAGGACAGAATTAATTCACAGAGCATAAGTTATGAAACCAACATACTAAAACAGTTTATTTCCAATGAGAAACAGTAGTGACATTCAGCTCTGTATTTGCTGTTTCAAACCACAAGTGCCAGCATATTTTTCTCTTCTAAACACCAAGTTTAGTACTTTCCAGTGAATGTAGATGTGGTAGTTTATGAAGGAGAAAGGCACAGCCGTTATCTTTAAAGTAATCAAAAAATATCCAGCCAGAGATCTGAAATCCATTTGCTGTACTCTGTTTATATGTTGACCATACTTCATCAAATTATCTCTACCTCAATTATATAATTAGAGTAAATATATCTGAACAAAAGATCACCCATGAGTTCATTTTTAAAAAGAGCAAGTCGTCAGATTTCGGAATTCTTTTTACTTCTTACCTCAAGTGAAAGTTCTGGTAAAAATCTCCAACATCTATATTCACATAAATAAGAACCTTAGGCAAAGTCACCTTTACTGCCATCAACCTAATTTTATTTTTCTATAGAAACTGTTTCCACTTGTCAAAACACAACTGATCTTCAAACTTTTGAGCAGTTACAGCTTTTTACTCAGGTAGTGTCAGAGTCCCACTCTGAGGAGACTGGAATAACTTCCCCTGAAGGTGATTCAGGATCTACATAAAATAAACATAAACCAACAAAGCAGACAAAAGTCAGACTACAGCTTTTTGTTGTTCTACCCTATAGAGTCTGTAGGAGGAGAAGTTGTCTTGTGAGATGTACTGTGGGTCATCCTCCCTCTTGGACTGAGACAGTGGAATTACAGGAGGGAAAGGAAAGTCCAGAACGGAGCTGCTGCTATATTTAGTGACATATTACATTGTTATTGTTTGTGTTTTAATACGATTGCTTCCCTAAAGCTCTGATTCCAGTGTTTTCAAGGAAGGGGTGGTATTATTTAGCATTGGCTTTATCAGAAATTCATCTTCTAATAAAAATCAGCAGATGCTGTTCAGTTGTGCAAGAGCAGAAAGAAACTACAGTTTGCCCTCTCTCTTCCTTCTGTTACTGAGTGTATCTTTGGCCAAGATGATTTGGGAACAGCACTTCTGTCTTGCTGCAGCACTTACCCACTCTCCCTACAATCTGATGGTGGCTCCTTCCCATCACAAAGGCAACACAAGGGCAAGTTCTGGGTTGGTACCACTAAGATGTAAGTCTGAAGAGGACACGAAGATGTGGTCAGCTGAAGGCAAGAGTAACTGGGACCCCAGAAATGAGCATTCCTACACTGCCAAGGATTTGCTGCAGTTGGGACTCCAGCTCTGCCTGGCCCTTGTGTAGGGGCTCAGAGGGGGACACCACCAGAGACACTACAGGGCATGCAGTGACATTTAGTACTTTATCCACTCTCCAGAACAGCTGCGCTGGAACGAGCTGCTTGAGCAGGCAAATAATTACTAATTATCCTGATATTTTCCTGAAATAATATCAGGCCAGTCATCACAACAACTCTGAGACACTTCAATCAGCTACATGTGGGGTTTGCAAGGGTGCACTGACTCTCTGTTTGACCAGCCATGGTCAAAATTCAGATTAAATGTTAAAAAGAGCCAATAGAAGACTGGTTTAGCTTTAAAATTAATGTTCCAGCTGACAAACTGCACAGGGGCTTAACCTACTTTAGAACATATTTAATAGCATAATTTAGTCTTGAAAAAGAAAAGCAAAATAACTAATGATGGACAAATTTAGGGGTCAAATCTAGTTCAGATAAACATTCCAAAGTTCAGATGTTTAACCAAACCTTATCTTGTCCATGAAAAGCCTCAAACTGAAGGGCTCTATCAAATATAAGCAAAGCACAGGAGATTGTGGAAACTGCTCCTTGCAGAAAGAAAACCATTATCAGGAACCAGCACCTTATTGCAGCACTCACGTGTAAAGCAGTTAAGCATCAAAGCAAAACATTTCAGAAAACTGCTTCATGGTAGTAGTAATATTTGGATGAAATCCAATACAGAGAAAAGAAAATAATATTAAGAGGAAAGATAATACAAATGCAATTAGACTATCAACCAATAAAACTTAATCTATGCTTGATAGCTGAAACCTTCCAAGCTTAGAGGGAATAAGGAAACTGGAGATCAGAGGACTCTGCCTTTTGAAGTCTTGCTGTCCAGATTCTGCAGACCATTATCCAGCTGAGTATTTTAAAGCCATTATGAATATTCTGTCACAGAATTAGAAAGCTTTATTGCTATGAATGATCTGTAACTTGAGCAGGGACAGCTACAGATGAATTTGAAATAAACAATTATTTGGAAAAGGTGAATTCTGTAGACTTAGTGCTCTGAACTAAAACCCACCAAATAAGAGACGTGTTTTCAAAGAACATTCTCCTAGTGGGTTATTTTTAACAGAAAGTATAATTCTAATGGATCCTTTCCATTTTCACATTCACCAAATACAAATGCTTTTTAAAAAATTTATCAGATAAGATGAGACCACTACTCTGCTTTGCCTGACACTGTTTCTCATTCAACAGGCCATATGTACTACAGTACTCCAGGAGAAACCAAATTCAGATGCCAAAACAAAAGACTTTTTAAGCAAGACTTAAAATTTCAGTTCAGAAATGACTGATGTGTAACTCACATTAAGAACAAAGTTGCAATAATAAATCAGGTATCCCATGTCTTGTAATTATGCTTTAATATCAGTGCTACCCTTGATCTATCATATTGAATGATCTTCAGATAACACTGTATAACAACTCAGGTATTACAACGTTTTCATTATTTATTCATTAATCTTTAGTGCTATCTTCTGATTTTCATTCAAACACATCAGCTGAAACACCTTTGTAGGAAGAAAGGAAGGTAGGAAAATTATTTATATTTTTACATAGATAAGAGAGATACTGCACATATATTTTCACATAAAAATATATTCCAAACATATTTTTGCATTAATATAAATCTTTAACTTCTTGGAAACCATAGCAATGAGGCAAATATTTTGATTAAGTTAATTTACCTATAGCTCAGATATAGGACAGTCAAAGAGTGATCTTGAGATCATCACCTGCATTACACAATTTTTAGTCAGCTTTCGGGTCCTTCCAGCTACTGCTTCTCAAGAGAAATCCTGGGTGCTGCTCAAGAGCCAGTTTACTCCAGGGACTTCTCCAAGAGGTGTTATAGATAAGAAATCACCAAGTTTATTTGTCTCTGCTTTACTCTGACCTTTAACTCTTATCCCAGAAGGCATTTTACCTTCAAGAGTAATATTACATGTCTACACATCAGACCCATTCAACATAATATTTTAAAAGTAGCAGGCTGGTGAGATGCATGGAAGCATCAGGTTATAATGGACACACATGTTAACAGAACAGGCATTAAAAGGTGACCAGAGAAGATCAGAGAAAAAGCCTTTTCTGAACAGGACACAGCCAGTGTGTCCTACAAAGGGTGAGTACAAAGAAATGTGGACTCAAACCATGTGTTCCTGTACCTTGAATGAAGTCTTTCATTATAGATACTCACCAAGCTAAAGGTTAACTTGCCCTGATTTATATTTTTGTGTCTAAAAGCCTGCTAAATGGCAAATGATCAGTGTGCATCTGGCTGCTGTCCTGTTCTGACCTGCCTACATCTGGCCACCTTCCCTTAGGCTCTGGGTCCTTGGATTGAGGGATAACCTTCTGCAGCAAAAGTGACTATAAAGTGTACTGTCACTGTGTGATTGCAGCAAATATTAACTATAAAGCTTTACATAGAGAGACACATTTTCTCCAGTAGTGCTTCATACCTGCATGCTTTTAAAAATATGTGTTCTGGATGAGATGTCTTCACAAATTTCATGATAATCTTTTTTCATCCCCAAGGTTTGTTTGCTTTGTTTGTTTGTTGGTTTGTTTACGTATTAGCACTGGGGCATTTTAAAATGTTTTCATTTATTTTAAGTATGCTGTTTGAAAAGGGTTGTTCAGTTTTATAATAATGTTACTTTTCCGTTTGAACTGAACACCTTAAAAATTAATTAAAAAAACTGTTATCACACGTAGGAACACATTTTATATGCTATAAAAAGGCTTAAGGCAAGTTTTCTCTTCGGTTTTCACAAAGAATGCATTGGTTGCAAGAGATTAAAGGACAGCAGGTTCTGCATGTCCTGGTTGTTTGCTTTTTATCTCTAAAAAATTGGTCATGAAAGAGATAAACAAATACAACCCTAAAGAGATAAATACCACCCTAGACTGTATCAGGTGATCCATTTCCATATGGGGGACTGAATTCTGCTTCCCAAGGTTGTGGGAAGACCTAGCCTTGAATATCCATGTGCAAGGAGCAGGGACAGGAAAGGGCTATTTGAGAAAATCAGGAAAAGAGCAGCAGTCTATGATAGAAAACACAGCTGCAAATCTTGGTTGAGTGAGTCCATCAACACAAGCAGGGGAAGGAGTAAGACCCATGTCTATAACTCTGTTTGGGGTGGTACACCTGAGGCACAAAATAACTGCTGAAAATAAAGAGCAAGCTAAAAGCTGACACAAGAACCCAGTCGTACCACAAGTCCATTTAGGCTGAAAATTAGAGTGCTTTCAGCTTGAAAACTGAAGTTTTGGAACATTTTTTCCAGCCTGAGCTGAGGGGCAAAAGCATTACCACCGAATTTCATTAATTATGAAAGGAATCAAATGAGGTAGTTGTTTTCAAGAACTGGGGAATTGATTCAATGCTACAAAAAGTCTGTCTGAGGCAGATAATGCCATGTTACACTTTTCAATAACAGTAACACAAGTGAATTCCTCTTGGGTGAAGCCTGGGCGCACTTAAGACAATGGCCAATGGAATTAATTAAATGGAGCCAAATATCCTCAGTGGTGAGGGGAGCTGCTCATATGTCATAGTGTTCTCTTCAGCATCAATATTTAAAGCCAGCTAGTTGGAACCTTTTACTTAATTGAGAAACAATACAGCATTTAACCCCTGAGTGATATTCCACCCTTTGGCTTTCAGAGGCAGGATCTGTTTATCCTGCATGTCAGCGGGCAGCTGGTGGAGCAAATAGGAGACCCTACAAAGCACATTGTTTTTAAAAGCATTTGTAGGCCCTGTCCAGGAGACAGTACCATAAAGTTGGTCTTTAAATATTTGGGGATTGGATGTCACAATTTAAATTAAGTGCATTCTCCAAGCTGGAAGGTGCAAATATTTAAGTGATTTCACCACGGGGAAAAAGGTGAGTCTGGGCAGAAGGGATTCCTGTCTAGAACTCGATGTACAGTCTCTCTAACTGAGGATAATTTAGACTTTTATAACCTAAAAACCTCTTTATTTCTGTCACATTCCTCCCAAAGTACCATGAGGATTGCATCTAGATTAGTTAGAAATTATAGTGAAGCCTCCGAATACAGTGCAGAATAAGAATAATTTTTTTTTTCTGGCTACAACCTTCCAATTAGGATACTTGTTTCAATAAATACCATGAGAAATTCAAATTTAAGCTCGCAGGAGTGATGGGAGGCTGGGCTGGCTCTTCCTTCCTGAATAACAAAGCTCATAAAGTCTTGTTCACTTGCTCTAGTTCTGACCTCTCTCCAAAGACAGCAGTCTGAAATATTCCCTGTTGCAGTGAAAATGCCTCCATCTATTTGGGTGTTATTTGTTGTCAGCCTGTATTCCTTTCCTGTGGAGGCAAAACATGATGATGTACAAAACTGGAGATATATTGATGACGCAGGTGATGGAGGGTCAAGCAGATGTAACTGTCTGCATTGTGTGCTGCCTTAAACTGTAAAAACCATGGCATTTGTACAATAAACTTTAGTTTTGTCACTTAGTGTAAACACAGATCTACTTAGTGAGGAATTAAGAGACTGCACCAAAGCAGTGCAAGATGTTGGATAGCTGGGCTTAAAAGTGGTAGAGTCAGAGTAGAAACCTTTTCCTCATTGTAGGAGTCCGCCTCACTTTCAGTGCACGGAAAGGGTACAACTGCTTGATTCCAATAATGCCTAAAATGCTCAGGATTTCATTGTGATTGCTTTTTCTGAGGCAAGAGTGTGTTCAAAACAAAAGCCATACATTTTTTCAAAATGTAATTTTCTTAAAGACTACGTCAGTATCCATAGTTCAGTAGGAAAAGACTTAGAGTGATCATGACTATCCAGTTTCTACTTTTCTCCATATCAAATTCATCTAGGGTGCACACGTAGGAGTTTATTTTGTTAAGAAAAATATATGGTGTCTCTCTCTTCTTTGGAACAGAGAAGGAATATGGATTTGCAACCTTTTTCTTTTTTTTCTTTAAACTTAAGTCCTTCAATAGTGTTTTGAACAAACCTAAAGAGATTTTAAGACAGACATTTTGTATTATGACATTCCCCTGGGTCGTATGTATGATCGTCTTTACTAAAGCTCCTTTCAGTCCCAGTTGAATAAATATGCATTTTATTTCACTAATCTTGAAACAACAGGAATAAAGTTTACCCAGGTCTTTTATACCTCAGAGAACAAAACAAATACTACAAATCTTTAGAGAGAAAGGATATACAAAAGGGCTTGAGGTGAATGTTTCAAAGTAAATACTCTTTAAACGATGTGCAAATTATTTCAGCACTTGAACATGATTTATGAAAGGGGATTAGTCCACTGAAACAAGAACTGAGTTTAAACTGTTGGGTTTCAAAGTCAAGGATGAGAAGTGTTAGCTGGAAAAGGCAGAAGAAACTGGATAGCAATCTATAGTGAGGATTTCTGACTGATTTTTTTTAACTAACTCAATCCTACATTAGCTATCACTGTCATTCATACTTAACTGTGGTGGGCAGCATAAAATACCTTCTTTTATGATATAATTCCCCATAAAAATGAAGTATGCAATGGTGATAATTAAGTAATAATGAGGTAATTAATAACTCAGTGACTAGCTCCCTATTTACTAGTATGCCCCATAAATGAGCATGAGGAGTATGAAACAATTAAAGATTATCCAAGCTCAAACAGATAACTTTTCCAGAGAGTTGTGTGTCAGTGAGCAGACCAATGAGTCACAGGTCACATCTATAATAATACATTATATTATATTGTAATATTCCCACATACTCTTCACGTAATGGGTTAGAGCTACTCTTAAGTACTATAAAAATGATCACTTTTATGTAATTGTAAAGATTAATAAGTGAGCTAACTTCTCATGGTTCTATAATGACCCTGCTGTTCTAGTAGGTAAAGGAAAATTTAATGATCCTGCTCAGATATGATTAATATCTAACTTTTTCCTGACTAAAAACCTGGACTTGGTTCAATAAAAATGAATTAAGTGAACATGCATGGATTTCCCTGCCAAATGTTTATATGGAAGTTGGTTATGCCCAATTTAAAAATATGCTTTTTCAACCCAAATAGTAAACTCTGGAAGGATTTTGGAGAGTGAAGTAGAAATAAAACAAAGAATTAAGGGAACATTACAGTATAATTGATGGAAATAGGATATTCAAATTCAGGAAAAAATGTATTTTTTTTTTTTTAGGACTAGTCACAGCCAGTTTTGATTTTGGGTGCAACATAATCTTCTATTATCAGGAGAAATGACACAATTTGTTTCTGAATTTGGCATGTTTGCTTCCAAAATGCCAGTATTATTACTCCTTTGTTGCTGAATCAGTATTTTCCTGAGCTCTACGAAAAGAGCATACCTATACTTAATGTTGCAGAGAAACATGACAGTAAAAATATGTCAAAAAATAAGTTTAGTCCCTATAGTTCAAATGAGTGATTCCACCCTGTAGAAACGGCATGTTGCATTTTCTTTTTGTGATCTTTTTTCAGTCTCTGAAGCTGACTGCATTCTTGTTGATGCAATAAAAATGAATGCCACAAACATACAAGCTGCAGAGTGACAAAATTAATATTGCAGCAGGAAACTGCATATTTGCTCCTAGTTTTCATTTTGCTTTCTGTTTTAATCGTTGCCATTGGTAATGTTGCACTAATATACATTACTGCTTTATGTTTCTTGGCTTTATTAAAAGTAGTAAAGCTGACCTATACATAATGCTAACATTGTCATGTAATAATAGTCCCTAAATAGCATCCATTTGGCTTTGAACTTCACATCTAAATGAAATAAATGGGCCGGGAAGGGGAAAGAATTCAGACCTCATCAGAGCTAACAAAGAAATGGAGTGATTTCCAACTTTTGCAGCTCCAGTTAGAATCATAGAATCATAAACGTTGAAAAGACCTCTAAGATCATCGAGTCCAACCATCATCCCAGCACCACCATCATGTTCACCAACTAAGCTTTGTCCTCAAGTGCCATATCCACACCTTTTTTGAACACTTCCAGGGATGGTGATTCCACCACTGCCCTGAGCAGTCTGGTAATTAGACCCCTTTTCACACAAATGATATTACCTCGGCGAAGGACCCTGTTAGCTACCACAGAATCCAGCCCTGGTTGGTCCAGTAAAACCTCTTTTCTACATCTCAAGATAGGGTCTTATCCCAAGATATGTTCTCTCAACCTACCCTCCCCTTCATGTGTTACAGAGGAAGAGTAAACACTCCCACAGGCTCCTCCCAGCCCTGCCTGTAATTAGATGGCCTTTTTCAAGGATCTCTAAATGATGCTTTCAGCAAAATAAGTTCCTGGCTTTTTTTCCCTTCTGTTATTACTCTGCCAAGCTGTGCAAATCCATGTGTTTCTGCCCTGGTGCCGATCACTTCCCTCTGCAGAGAAACAACAGCCTCAGCCAGGTGGTCTTTGCCACAGAAATACCCCATTGTGTGCAGGGACAAACTTTAAACCCTCAAACAGGCCCCCAGAAGAAGCTTTAGCCAGGGAAGGAACAAGCACTACATGGATCCAGGAAGGTTTAAAACTCCATCAAATTCTCCATTTCCTCCATCACATCCATTAAAAGACCAAAATGGGATTCTGCTTGCTGGTATTTTTTTCCCCACACTCATTGTACAGTCTTAGTTTTCTAACAAACTGCATTCAGAGAGGATTCTGGATGATTTAATAATCACCAAGGGATAAATGCATGCCATACTAGAGTTTCAAAATTCAGCCTTCTGAAGTAAGGAAAAGTGAATGAAACAAGAAAAGCAATTTTGGTAAATTTTAAAGCACACATAGTCCATGGTTAAACACTAAGGAGAGTAAGCTCCTGACTTTACCCGTGTCTTTTAAGAAACCAAAGCAGATTTCAAAGCCCAGATGACTTTGTGGCAAATACCTCTGAAGGCAAATCATAATTTTGATCCAGAGGTGGTTATTTTTTTTTCCTGATTAAAAAGATGCTAGGAGGCATATGCCCAGACACTGCTACAAGGCCATTCCTCAGGGAAGCATGAAAGCCTGTGGCATCCCAAGGGCAAAACACCACCCTTTGGGACTAAAAGACCCATCACTCTCTGTTGAAATTCCAGGAGGAATTTAGGTAAGGAAAATATCATTATTTGAGTTGGCTGGTGGCCAGGGTGCTGGGGCTAAGACCCTGATCCTTCCAAAGAGTGGAAAGGAATCCCAAGCCTGCTGTTTAATATGCGTGACATGTCAGCTTTACTGTCAACTTTTACTTCCACCCCCTGCTTTTGTCTACTTTTTCCACCTGTTGCAACTTGTCCTAATTCAAGCTGAGGGCTGGAATTGTCTTACTTTTGTGTCACTTTTTGTCTGGCACAATGATGGCTGGATCCTTGGCTACTTTTATTGAGAAATTGAAATGATCACGAGAAGCAACTGCACAACTTATCCAGACATTCCTGTTCGCATACACATATTTATATATATATATTTATATATTTTTTTAAATCTTGATGCTCTAGTTTTGGCACCTCAAGCTGGAATTCAAACATGGAGGATATTTTCCAGGCTCCTTTGCAAGGGCTGCATGACTAACCACTGGGTTTTAAGTAAAGTGTTCTTGAAGATAAGGAAAAAATATGCGAGTAGAAACAATAAAAATAATGCAATTCAATCTTATCAATTCAGGCAGTTCCAGCTTTTATGTGGCAAACAAGGAGATCAAATTACATTTATCTAATATCACAGATTTTTTTAAATGTCTAAAATATTTCATTATTTTGCTTTGGCAACTTAAAGCTGAGGAACAGATTACTGTTCCCACTACATAAGGAAATAACTGACAACAATTAGTATTTATTCTTGTTGCTTTTGTAATAAAAATAGAATTCCATCACTTTCAAGGAAACCTAAAATATTAATAAGAATGTGATGAACTGAGTAAATGTGACGCCATAAGGAAATGATGGAGAACAGGTTGGAAATATAGTGCTTTGGGAATGGATTGCATTATCAAGCTTGTGATTGTGCATTTTGACAAGAGCAGCCCTCAGATTGATACAGTAGCCAAAGGGCACTCTTCCTGCTGCGGAGCTGTTTGTTTCCATCCAGGAAAGGGGGAGTAGAAGGGGAATTGATCCCCTCCAACAATCGATAGCAACTCCAGCCCAGGCTCTTCCACAAGAGGTCCCTCCTGAGTGACAGAATTCCCAGATGGTGGCCAAAAGTGGCTCAGATGATGCAAACCATGACACGACCATGTGCAAGAAAAGAAATACTCTTAGTGGAGAGTGTGGATTTGGTTTCATTACCCACAACATGACTGTCCTGATAGGTCCTGTAGTCCACAGACACAGTAAGGTCCTCTGGTTTTTGGAGAGATGAATGATTTCTGGGAATCCTGTCATGCACAGAACTTTTCCCTACATCCCAGATCCTTTCTCTACTATCCATGCACCATGACAGCATTTTTGCTTTCAGTCTCACCCAGGTGCCTGGTTTCATGTGGTGCAAAATTAACGTGGCAGACCACCTACCAGCAGACCCAATTATAATTGGTACTAATTAAGAGGGGTTTTTTTGGCAAACTTAGGAGAAAAAAAAGCAAACAGAAAAACCTGTGGTCTGAATGATAACTGAATTGCTTGGAAATTATGAAGTCTGACACTAATTTTTAAAATTAGAACAACACTTGTTTGCATTGAAAGGAGAGGTGCTGGGAGGCAGCTTCCTTGCACCAAATGTATACTTATTCTATTGGGGGAGGCTGCTGGAATGAAAAACACGTTCTTTCTGACCCAGCATTAGCTGCATAAATTAAATCAGTGAAATAGTTGGCACCATAAAATAAAGAGTCATCTCTCTCTATGTCTTTGAGAACAAGCTCACAGTTCTACATATTTTGGTAATGCTCCCCAAGGTCATCCTTGGTTTCTTCTTAGCTCAAGAAAACTTCAACTGGAACATGAGTTGAAACCAAACTGGATGAGAAGCCACTGAAAAGCTGCGTGACCAAGAGGACAGCCACTCTGTGAACTTTGGAAATTGAGCCTGGCAGTTTGAGCCCAATTTTCAGTGAAATCAGTGTCTACAGCTCAAAGAGCATAACAGAGAATTACCATTTGTCCTTGTAGTGTAAGCAGAAGCAATTAGGATTAGACATAAAAACCAAATTCCTGCTACTAAGTCTCTAGGGGCAGTCTCCCCAGTTTTAAATTAAAGAGTAAATTACTGAAGTGCTTTGCTTAGGATATACCTGTTCTTTATATGCTTGTGCTGCTACAAGAAAAAAAAAAGCAATTGTGCAGTAATATCAAGTCTAAAGCTGGACATTTTTTTACAGCCCTTAAAATGCAGAGAGGGTAAATACAAACAAGTCTGAGCTGTCTGGATATTCCATTAAAGGTTATCAGGGCAGGGGGGTGGTCTTCTAACACATCAGTTGCTCATCTTCTGTGTTAAACTAGAGGAGTCTTAAGCCATCGTTAAAAAATCTCCTTTGTTTGGATTTGGCATTGGCAATAGTCAATAACGTAAGAGTGCTATAAAATTATAAAATCGTTAAACTTTGTAAGAACTTTATAAACACACTTGCAGATATTGCACATATCTTTGTGCTCTGCAGTCAAACTGGACAATGAAACGACCACCTGTTAACTGCTAACAATGTGTCATTACCAGTTCTCATGCCTTTTTAAAGCAATTTTGGCTCTAGCTGCCGATAATTCTGGCTACGATACTTGTGTGAACATTAAGGGCACAGAAAGCCAAAGGCAGAAAACTGACAATACAGTTTGTGCTTAGACTACTAATAAGTAAGTGAATAATATGATTTTTCTAATTCCACATAATTGCTTGATCTCAAGGGGCCAAAAAAAAAGTTCTGAATACATATTTTAGAAGCAATCCAATCTACGGTATTTAAATGCAAGCTTCGATTCAGTGAGATTTCACAGCAGATATTTTCACATTTTTTTAATAGTTTAAATAGCCTTTAACAAAACGGAGGTTATTCAGGATTCTCTAAGGTTTGAAAAGAAACATAGACTAAGTCTCTGTCACTGCTCATAGTCACTTTTTCTGTTTTGTCTGACAAATTATCATTTAAAGATATGTGAGAAATCTAAATAAATAAATAAAAATTCCCCGAGTGCTGAGACAGTTTATGGCCATTTTGCTATTCGATACAATAAGAGCAGAATCAGACCCTCAGAACTCACTATATTCTCAGTCTTATTTTTCTTCCTCTGTGAAATGCAATGTAACACCCAGTACAAAGATATTGGGACAATTTTTCACCAGCTACGTTCAGGCTACTTTATATTTTATAACACAAAGAAAAAAAAACTTAAAAAAAAAAAAGAAACAAACCTCCAAGATAATAGGAAAACAACAACAAGAATCTGTGATCTGCAAAAAGAGACTATTTAATGAGTCTCTATTTGTGTGTACGCGCATGCATGTGTGCATATATTTATGATTGTGTGGATAATTATCATTAAAAATAGCCATGTTGGGCCTTTTTAGTGCAACCCTTTTCTTAACATCTCAGGCTTTGATCCTGCTCTGAAATGTGTGCAGGCAAATTCCTGCACAGCCCTTCAGTACCTATAGGTATCTCGTACCAGCCTGCCAGTCTAAAGCTGTCACAGCACTGCCATTGGGAGCAGGATGTGAATCTCCCGCCAAACAAAGACAGAAAACAAAAATTCAAGGGAGAGGGGGAAATTAAAAAATTGCTGAGTGTGTGATTCAGGGTCAGCAGCAGCAGCTCCTGCGGCTGCTGCCCACGATGTCACAAGCATCTCGGCACAGACTGGGAAAGCTTTTTCAGTGGAGTAAAAGCACAGCCCTTCCAGTTTTAGATCACTTTCTTTGCTAATCACACTGACAAAAACCAACATCAAACCCTGAAATTTATCTTCCATAAAATTATAGATACATCACTGATTGTCGGCTGCAGAGGATATGTCAATTCTTTCAGCAATTCAGTGTATAAATACACAACAGACAAAATTACTCTGGCAATTTTAGGTATTTTACTAAGATGGAAACAAAGCAACTGCAACAGACCATTAACGTAGGGCTCATGTTGCTTATTTTTAAAAATAAATGGCTTAAATAAATGTCTTTGCTCCTAAACAAATTTATTTTGCTTAGGAGAGAGTGTCACCCTTTAAAAGTGTGGAGCTAGTAACTGTCTTTACTTAAATGCAAGTTATGTATATCAGCGCAGAACATATTCAGTTTTAAAATTCTCAGTGATCTTCCTTACATTCTGTATGTAATAAAAATTATCTTAGCCTGTAATGGCATAGTTATTTAAAAAGGAAAGAAAAAAAAAAGGAAAGAAAAATGAGAAAAGAAAAAAGCCTTACTTAAAGATTTTCTGTGTTCAGGCTTTGGCTCTTTGGATTCAGTGTCTAAGCTATTCAGTAATTCGATGCTGGAGGATCTTCTGAGTTTGAACTCCAAATTTCTCGATGTAATTCTCTGTTCTTTTGGCTGGGAAAAGAATATATATATATATATACATATGTGTATGCTTTTAATAAAATTATTATTTGTAAGAATGAAGTAAGAGATTCCAGAATGCCAGTACAGAAGCTCACAGACACACACAGAGCAAGTGTGCAGGGAGTATATAATTTAAGGAAAGTGTAATGCAAAATTTGTCATATGGCAGAGCTTTTATGGCCCTGACAGACTGATCTTAATTTCTGAGATAAATTCCCATTTAAGTGAGGAAAACAAAAGGCCTGCTTCTTTAGGCTTTAGAGACCAAAATTATTTCCACATTGCAGGCTACTTCTAAATGCTGGCAAAGAGGAAGGGTGTTTAGATTGCCTTTCTGATTTAGATAGCTACAGTAAATATTCTTACAAGCACAATTGTTTCAAATATCATTGCAAATTTGGGGTTGAATTCTGCTGGTTTAAGCTTAGGAAGTAGTTGGGGGGCTTTGCTTTCTCTAATTCACTGGCAGACAACGTGAAAATTAACGGGGAAAAGAAGCAAAAGAATAAACGAAAAAAGGAGCTGCTGTTTCAGCTAACTCCACGTCTCTTCCCATGGCATTTGGTCAGGTGACATTTAGCCATCCTAACAGCCCGGAGAGCTGCCAGGCTTTCCACATTCTTTCAAAGTTTTAAAACTGAATGAAATGACAGGGATGAAGTGGCCACGGAGTGCTGGGTTGTGACATCCTGTCCTGCGCACACGGTGGAGCCGAACCTCGGCCAGGACCAGCCCTGCCCCAGCCATGGGCCAGCTGTGCCCCACCAGCTGCTGCTGCTGTGGCTCTGATGCCACGATATTACTATAGCTACACTAAAAATAATATATATAATCAAGTCTATTAGATGTTTAGCTGAATAATATGCCAAAAAAATCTTTTTTTTTTCCTGACTCTCCGTGGAAAACTCCACCCCAAAATCTTCAGTCGGATATCAATATCCTCACACACCCAATGAAATGCACAATATGAAGACATACATCATCAGATCAAACTTTCCTTGGCTGATTATAGCCTCGGGGTAATAGAATGTTTGTAGCTCTTTAAGGAAACAGTAGCTGTGTTCAGATTAACCCTTTCAAAGAGGCTGCAATTTCCACTGCAGCAAAACCACTGAAAAATGCAAGAAATGGGGATATTTTTCTCTCACCAGATTCTACAGTGAACAAGGAAAGTCAGTGCCCTCTAAAAAAAAAAATAATTGTTCTTGGATCAGGCAAAGATAGCAGGAAGACATTTGGATTTTGTACTGAGAGTGGCAAAAAAGAAAGAAAAAGCTACAGCTGAAGCTGGTTTGGTAATTAAAAACTGTTTTAATAAAACGCAACCCTGCTTACTTCTAGTAGAAAACCCCCAGCCTTCCTGGGAGAATAACAGCAATCAGTTACAAAGGAATATTATTTGCTAGTGTTATTCTTGTGAATAAGTAATACAAAAATTCATAAAAGGCTCAAATGTATTAATAGTTCTATTGAAGATTATATACTGTAGGCTGCATAAACAGAAAAAGCAGAAATTCATTAGTTATTAAGTGCTTGTGTGCTTTTACAACCCTCAGCAAGCCAATGTCCTTGTTATTTCAGAGAAATAAATGTAGCGTTCCGTTTTGAGGCAAGAATCAAATGGCATTTTTGTGCAACAACCTTGTTTATCTGACATTTTTTAGTAGATTTGCATACATATTTTTATGTCCTTTAGAGAAGGGAACGTCTAGCTAGCTGCTGACTGCCTAAAAACTGTAGAGATGCCTGAGCAAATGAAGTTGAAATTGCTACATCTTAATTAATAAAGGTAACAGCCAAAACAAATACATACCAATCTGTCAATTGCATTTTTGATAGCGTGGAACCAATCCAATATGAGAAAGTCGATATCCGACTGGAGGAGGAACTCATTTCCTGACACTGTCGTGATCTGGGAAGGGCACGGAAACACACAGGTAAGTAAAGCACACAACAGACAGATGATTTTCCTCTGTTTTCCCTCCTATTTCCCCCAAGTTCTCTTCCTTTGTACCAAGAATTATCTGCTGGAGTGCCGAGTTACTGAGGAGTTTTGAACCTCTGTCTGAAAACTGTTTTGAATATGTCACAACAAACGAGATATTGTCTCAGCAATGCAACCACTGAACACAAATAGTGCAAAATAATGGGAATGTGACAAAAGTTAAGGAAAGCCAGGAAACTCAGTGCGGTAAGACACAGTTCAAATGAAATTAGAGCACCCTGAAAAGAAATGAATGCAATAAGAGAATTATTTCCTGGTATTTACAGTTTTCTTTCCTATTTTAGTATTATTATTTTTATGTCTGGTATCATCACTCTCGAATTTGCCCATTTGTTATACACCTGAAATTCTGGAGTCCACTTCCAAGCACTTTGGTAAAATTAATAATGTCACTCTTCCACATTAAAAAAAAATTACCATCAAAGATGGCTGCAGCAGAGTAATTAGGAGCCCATTTATCATGAAAAAAAAAAAAATCCCCAGTTTGTCTGCATAGAAGTCGATTTACATTTTTGACCCACTCACTGGGAATATTTATCAAAAGAACATTCAATCCCCTGATAATGCTATTTCACTGCCTAACCTAATATTTGGTGGAAATATGCATGTATATGCTGTTGGTCTGAACTTCTGTAAACCGCTGGGATAGTAATGATACATCATTTTTTATTTTACATATCTATCTATCTATCTATCTGTCTATCTATTTCACCAGAGGAAACCTCCAGGTACTTCACACAACAGATTGAAACAATCATTTTACAGATAGCAAAACTGAGGCTTTGCCCCAGGATTATTCAGCAGTCCAGGTGCTTGAGGCCACAGAGTATGAGCAGGACAAAACAGCTGTCTGTGTTTGCAGACAGGTGAATGAAGGACTACAACTCCACCACATTTTGGAAGGGACAGGAGCTCATCATGCCCACACTCCAAACCAGCTCAGCTCCTACCAGCACTGAAACCAAAGTTTTTTCTTATTTTGTTGTTATTAAGAGTTGCTTGTGCAAAATGTAACATCCACATTTGGGAATTGAACACTTGAGTTTCAGTGTTTTGGGGATGCATGTTGTGTCTGCACGTTGGGATGTTCACTGGAACATGGTATTATTCACCAAAACCTATTCAGGTTTTTTTTTTTTCAGAGAATGACTGAACATAGTAGACAATAGAGATTTCCTTCTGACCAAAGTTTGAGGAAAAGCAGAGCAAAGCCATTAAGACCTAGCACAGCCTATTTATGTAAATCCATCAACATGAAGTGCTACTGTTCACTGCATCTCCGTCGTGTCAAGAGTTTTTACTGAAGCAAAAAAGAAACAGCAGATCCTCACCAGCCTAGGTACTCCCTGCATCTTCCTTAAAACTGAAATACTACCAAGAAAAAAACCCTAAAAACCAAAACAACAGCTTAATGTCTCATTAATTGTCCAAACCCCTGCCTTTATTGAGGAAATGCCTGCAAGGAAGGTTTCCAAAGTCATCAGCATTAAGGAAAATCCCGTCAGTGCAGCTCCAGCGGAGACATCCTGTGAGAGCACTGTGGAGAATGTGGGAATGGTCCCCTGGCTCGGGCTCGGGGGCTGCCTGGCTGCAGATGTTCATCCCATCTTGCCCATTCTGCACCCATTAGGAGCAAACTGCAGCCACCCCATTGCTCCCCATGCACAAGGGACAGTTATTTATTAGGGGACTTCTAATTCCCTTATTAGTCCACGAGATATAATGTTAATGACTACTCACACACTCACCCTTCCCTTTATAGAAAGGATATAAAAGCCCAAAATTCAGCTTAAGGTGAGCAGTAGAAAGAGCTGACCTCCAGTTCTGTGGCCAGCTCACACGGCAAGGCTCGAGTTCAAAATGTATGATATGATATCACAATTTATTAATGTATACATGTAGATATGAATTAGACTAAACACAGGCAACAATTCAATCTAATGCCTCTCTTGCAGTATAAACAAATCATTATTAAAATTATAAAATGGAATAACATTTTCAAAGTAAGAGCAACATATGTAATTAGATTTACTGTATTTTGAAGGCTTAAAAAGGACACAACATAGTTCAGCCTTCCGTTCAGTAAATTCAGGCTTTATTAAAATACAAGTATTCAGCACTGCATAAATATTTGCACTGTATGATATGCAAAAGAGATACTCCATTGCTAACAAGACCAAAGCAAAATACATGTTGAAAGTTTCTTTGTCTGAATGTGTTATTTTGATAATCATATATTATCAGTGTTTTATGAGCAAATCTGTAAAAACAGATCATAGAATGGAGGGAAGAGAATTCATTTAAAATATACTTTCTGTAAGATGTAGTTCAAGTCCTTTTCTTTCTTTCCTCAGACTAATCTTTAGAGTAACTAGACAGTTTCAAGAAGACTGCTACTGCTCTCTACAGTTTAAATGCATCCACTCCTTAATTACAGTCAGTAATTGACTTTGTTCTGCTCCACTCCAGTCATTCACAGGCAAGCAGTTCCAAAGGCTTTGGCTGGTAAATCCCATTTAATGTGCAGGTTTTCTATCCCACTTTTATATATTACCTCCTTAGGATTTCTGATAAATGGCTCTTGGAAGGGATTGCTAAACCATATTTGCACTTTGAACAATCAAATTTTCAACACCCTTGGGAAAAGACATCAGTGAAGAATGCTGGTTTTGACTAAACCTCGTGATTGAACAATTTATGATCACAGCCCTAAATGATGTATAACTAACAACAAGCAGAAATTGTTCAATATTAAGGCCTGTTAACACACCATCCCTGTGTCAGGCACTGCTGAAATAAACAGAGGGGCCAGGGAAACAAATGAAAGACAAATCTGGGGGAAAAAGAAAAAGAAAATGAAGTGCTCTATCTAGAGCTGCCAGACTCCATTGTGCCAGGTACTTCACTTATTTAAATACCTCCCGAAATCCCTCTCTCTGTGCCATCATTTTTGCAAAGGCTACAGTCTGGAATTAGCATTACCTTACCAGGCAGAATGATGCTGCTGCTGCTGTCAGCAATAAATACCCATGAGGAATGACAACTGACATCAACCCTCTGGTTTGCCATGCCCTTCAGGTTGGCTATAGGAGAGCCAGGCTGCCTGGATTCCCTCTATTTTTGCTACAACATCTTGGAAAAATTACTTCAAAGGGTGAATTCACTCACACAGTAGTTTTATCCTGTCCTGCTGCTAAGCATTGATCCTCTGAAAATACAGGCTCGCCACAGGTAAATGTGTGCTAAATTCAATGCACTGCTGGGCTGCCAACACTGTGTGGGAAGTGGTGAGAGGGGCAGGTGTGAAACACTTTTTCTGATATTCTATTTGTGGCTTATTAAGGGTTTATCTTGTCACCTTATAAAGCTGCAAATGGAGGCTTGAGCTTCTTTTGCATGTCAACCTGATGATGTACCAAGGTGGTGTTCAACAAGGTCCTATTTTATTAAACAGAAAGATACCCTTGTAGCCTTAAGAAATAAAGGACACTCTATCTAATTAATACCTTTACTATTTTATAATATATAAATATACTTTGGATGCTACCTAGGATCACCAGTTCTTAAAAATCCTATAAATTATATATTTTTCCTGTGCTAGGTTATGCACTGGGACATACTATAGTGCAGAGCATGGCTGTGTTCCTCCAGGACTTCCAAACAGATCACCTGGATCACATTTTGGAACATGTCTTAGAGACTATTCCATTTCAGAGTATGCTTACACCAATGAAAAACAGCAGATAAAACCCAGAAAAGTGCCATGGGATAAGCCCAGGGTCTTCTGTCCATAGTTTTCCTGCAAAGTCGGGTCTGAGGATTGCTGCACTGCTGTGAAAAATGTCTCCTTCAGGGTATCCCTATGGTTCATTACCAATATGCATTTCTATAGATACATTCATTCTTAAATTTATTTTAACTGCAGAACAGGGATGGAGGCAATTTTAGCAATCCTACTGATAGGCACTCTATGGAGATATGGGAAAGGGCGATAAATTCACATAGCAAAACAAAAATTCAAACCCATCCTATTGATTCACCCACTTCAAAGTGTACTTATGCATCTCTGGTGGCCAGAACTATTATTTGCAGTGATGAACTATTTTCAGACAATGCCAAGAACAAACCTTAACACAGGAAGTGAAGAATCCTGTGGGGAAGGAGAAATGCAGCAAAAAAAACTTAGTCTGTACCCTGCATCGAGCAAAAGGGAGCAGAGGGAGCAGCTTGGGAAGTGTGTGGCTCAGGTATAGCTCATGCATGGCCACCAAAAAAACATCTCACAGTTCTTATTTCAGCCAAATACTGAAACAAGCCATTGTTCAAGTTGGTGGACTGTTGGGGTGAAGCTTCATATATCCTACCCCAATGGTTCAATGTTGGATTATTGGATGCTTTTGGAGCGTGGAAACTTCAGCAGTTGCTAATCCAGTGCAAGATTCAGTGCAGAAAACTGAAATTTTGATGCCACCTGGGACTCACACAGCTTGTGGTGAACACTAAGTGATTTAAACTTGGATTGACAGATACCTCTGCGTGCAGAAATTCAATAAAATGTGTTCCTCTTGTTGCACTGTGCATTGGGATTGCTGCCCTTGATATGTGTAGGAAAAAAAAGGATATGTGAGTCGCTGGAGCATTTCTAGCTCCAAAGTTAACACTTTTCCGCCTTCCCACTGCTCCCTTCATCTCACCTTGCTCTCTCACAAAGTGGTGATTTTTTTTCTGATCATGTTAATCAACCTGATTCCCCATAATGAAGAGGATTCTTGGCTTTTCCCTCTGTTTTCCTGAGAGATTTTTGCTGGATGGGATCTATCCACCCAGCCCATGTAACACAGGACACACTACTCTCCATTTGCATGGTAGCCACCAGGGCTGGGACAGGGAAGTTGTGAAAAGAGTCAAAAGGAAAATTCAAAAAAAAAAAAAAAAAAAGAAAGAAGACTAGGAATTTTCTCTCTGTAAATATTAATTTTAAAAATCATTAGAATATAATATAACTTGAGAATAAACACATAAAACATAGATACTTATGTGTCCATACCCCCAGTAGAAGTAGAATTAATTAAATTTGGGAGACACTATGCTCCTTAGTGGTTTAATTAAGTGGATTTGAGTTAAATGGGGACCGAGCTATGCAAGTTTTAAAAAACATGTCAAAAGTCTAACTGCATTTCTGGAAGTTGATCTCAAATTCTTTCTCACAGATAATCCAGTCTCTTGGCCATGTTTATACTGAATGAGTGAGCAGCCGAAATGATAAATAAAATATCCCTCTGTGCTGTACTGTAGTGAGCTGAGTCTAATAGTAAAAAAATGGAAATAGAAGGAAAAAAAAGGATCAGTATTGAGCTGCATTATATTTGTACAGCATCATGTATCCATTCTATGATCCAGCCTATCAAACAGAGGTAGTCATGGTTATGCTGATAGTTAAATTACTTAAAGGACTCTAAGATGTTTATGACTACCAAAAAAATTTCATTATCAAGCAGATTGTCTGTCTCATATTACAGTCTGGCTTCACCCATCTAGCAGTCCTTTGGATGTCGAGTAAAGTTAACATGGAAGTGATGGGGAAATATCAGCTTGAGAGAAAAGGTCTTCAACCAATCTTTCAAATAAAAGAAAAAGATATTTGTTAAAAAATTTGGTGAGAAAGTATCTGCCTTGTGTTCCCAATGTTGCTAGATGTTAAGTAAATATATGCTGATTGCAAAAAAGTTGCTTTGGCAACTCTCTTATTAAAATGCATTTGTAACCCCCATCTGTCATGAAAGTTTTGAAAAGTTTGTTTACTTTGGAGAGCCGCCTTATCCAGGGTTACCCCGGCATACAATGATAGCAGTCTTCAGAAGCTGTGTGAGGAACAAGCCACTAGGGATCCATTTTTGTTTTAATTGGCACACACAAACACTTTTCTGGTCTGTCAAAAAGATCAAGCTAATATGCATGGCGGGTGTTATATTCTCAGCTTTAGGGAGTAGTAAAGCTCCCTTTATTTAAGTAATTTAAATGATAGACTGCAAAAACTTTGCAAGTCAGAAAAATGTTTTATACTTTCTTTGGGAATATTTGTTTTAGGCAACAGAAAATGTTCTACATATCTAAAGATGTTGAACCTTATGTTTTAATTACCCCGTTTTTTTCTGAGTCTGTAAAAATTACTGTGAAAACCAAGGATTGCAAAGAGGCAACAAACAGATCCTGTGTTTTCACAACTTCTGCAATATTACAAATTGTAAGACCAAATGCTGCCAGATGTTTATAGGATATTTCCTCAATTGTGTTGCTTTGTGGTATGACTGATTTGCACATCCATTCTCTGGGAACCTTTGTGGGGTCATCATATCAAAACAACCTTCTTGTATACAATAAGTTGCTTTCTAGTGAAACTAGTACTGGCATTATACACATCAATGGTTCTGAAATGGATTCAACAGTCTCAAATTTGGGGGTCAAACTTACAAGAAACAATAAATTTTTTAAATAAAACTATATTGCACCAGTGGAGAACAGATAATTTATTTTCATGGTGAATTCCTGGGACTAAGTCCCTCAACATAATTTAGTAATAAAATAATGAACTCTGGGACAGTTAAGAAGAAAAAAAATCTTTGAGCCTAAAGTTTCCCTTCTGCTGTGCCATGAACTCTTAGTATACAATTGAATTACATTAATACTAGCAAGGAGAGAATCAAGTCTTCTTTCTGTACTATAACGTAAAATTTTCCTTTCCTTCTGGGCTGTGAAGAATCTCAGTTGAAGAACTGATTTTTATTGCTTTTATTGAAGATATTGAACCAGTAGGAGGTCACAAGTCAAGTTGATCAGGCCCTGAGACACCAAAACTCCTCATTGGATTTGAAGAGGAGCTCAGACTGGGGATCCACAGAGTTTCTCTGGAGGAGGAAAGGTCCAGGTGTACTGGGATATGTCACTGATTTCAAGGAACAACTTGTCATTCTTCCTTATGCACCCACCACTCCAGGTCTTATTTCTTACTGCCCTTGGAGGTGTGTGAGAGGAAAGCACATACTACTTGAGCAAAGGGGAAGGTAAAGGAGAGAAAGTACTCTCTGCCAAACATCCAGGGAATACACTGGGAAGTATTTCCTGCTGATCTGCCGTACTGGTACTCTGCCCTGTGCGAGACAGTTGGAATACTGAGATTGACCTCTGAAAGCAAGGGTTTCCTTCAGAGGGTAAAGAGCAGAAAGAGAAACATGAGACAGGCAGCAGATGACCATCCTGGATGTCAGCCACTTGTGTTCAGCCTGCTGTGTCCCCCCTGCCCGTGCTACCCTCTGCTCCAGCCCCATGGATGCGCTGCCCTCTCCACGGGGCAGCGTGGATGGACTTCTGACAGCCTTCTAGCCAAAGTCAGGGGAGAATGGAAGCTATCAGTCTTGGGGAGCAAGGAATAAGTACCCCCAAAACTGGTAAAAGCAGAGGAGCAGGAGATAATAATTAAGACACAACTCAGTCGTGTCTGCACGTAGTGGGAAGTCGGGGAATAGACAATTGTACATTTTGTCCGCAGACGAAGACTGAAGGCGATGTATGAATACCTACTGCAAGCTACTTTTCTCCTTGGGGTAATATTTTACTGTTATTGCCTTTGCAATCTGAAGCCATATATTACACAGCCACACACAGAGATATTGGCAATGGTTTCTCAGAGAAGTCCTGTCTTTCTTCGTTTTACCAGCTGGACAATACCTAGTGATGAATGGTCCTCCTGTCCAATTTTATATGCATGTTATAACACTTTATGATGTATGTGAGTGAGACTCAACGTGATAAGTCCCTGTAACAAACAAAAATATCAAAGGGAGAATGAATGCTCTGCTTTCAGAGCGAGTAAAGATATATATTTAAAATATATATGTGCTATGTGTAAAGATTTCATTTTGTTGACTCTTATTTTAGCCAGAAATTTATTCATCAGTAGCAGAGCATTTCACAGCTACATTATTTGCAGGAAGAAGCCAGTGCTGGCTCTTAGTATTTCATTTATGGACACATGTCTCCTATTAATAAGCGCTGAGATTGCACAATAAGAAAAAGGAGATGTTGCTATAAGTATCTTTATACTTATAGTAACGTATTTGGCCATGATTATAAGTGTTTATAAAACTTTCAAGAATCGTTCCTTGTCTACTTACACTAATGAGAACACCTGTTAAGTTTAGAGCTGCACAGGCTTATTTGCATTGAATTCAGGTTTTTGCATACTGTACATCACTTTTTGAAACAATTAGATGTTTACAGAGAAATATAGGTAAAAGAAGAAAAGCAGCTTGAATGCCCTCCAGCCCAAGTCAGTGCTAATCCTGGGTTGTGTGAAAAGCAGAAACCTGCTGAATTATAATACTGACACAAATTCAGTGAGCAGTGAACAAAGGTGTACCTGCAAATCCCCTGATAGCAGATGTTTCTTGTGGGGATTGGTACCTGCTGCTGAATAAACCATCTCTTAGAGATAAAACAGCACTACTGAATGAGATTTTCATTGTTATATTTACCATTTTCTTTTCATTTGCATAGTTTCTTTTTCCTTTTTTTTTTTTTTCTTGTGACTCAGAACTGTGTAGTGAGCATGTAGAACATGTGGTCATTTTCCAAAATAGCTGTATATGTTATTTTACTAACTTCCCAAAAGCCAATACAACACCACAAGATTCCTCCTACTGCTTGAGATCCAAAACATCATCTCTGCAGTAAAGGTTTTTGTGGCCTGGGGCAAAGAGACAGGAGATCCCTTTCTATAAAAGCAGGTCTGCTGAACGGTAAGTGCAATATCCTGCTGTGACACAGCCATGCCAGCTATTGTTTAATAACAATGTACAACATCAAAGTTGGTCCATGATCTGAACACTTACTCTACCAGCTGTGTCAAGTTCCTAAGTGGTGCAGGCAGGAAAAGATACTGGTTATTATCTTCCCTTGCATGCAGGGAGCAGACAATGCATTACATCTCAGGTTTGCCTCTTTCCTTCTTTATTTGTATGTAAATATTAGGAAAAGCTAAGCAGGATGAAAAATGTTTTGAATAAGGCTATGACATCCATTTAAGAAAACAAACATTTCCAACTACAACAACTGAAAATATTTCTGTTTTAAAAAATTAGTGCTTTAATAAATATTATGCCGCTGAGATTCAGTACAAAGATGAATACATTTTGTCACCTATCTGAGCTTTAGTCTCTAAGGAATCACAACCTTGTGAGAAAACTTTCACAGGTAATATGGTTCTTAACTGAGCACAGAAGAACACATATATTTCAAATCATAGAATCACAGAATGGTTTGTGTTGGAAGGGACCTTAAAGATCATCTGATTCCCCTGCCATGGGCAGGGAAACCTTCCACTAGATCAGGTTGCTCAAAGCTCCATCCAGCTTGGCCTTGAACATTTCCAGGTTGCTAGTGCAGTTCCCAAAACATTCTTACACAGTTTTGATATTTATCTCATTTGTGAACGAAGTTATTTTAAGTAATAAGCAGTATCACAGTATAGATAGTATGGAGACAATGTTTAATTCAAAGAATAATATCTTCTAATTTTTGAAGTTAGAAACCCTTGTAATCTAAAAAAAAAAAGGGACTTTGTCTCCAAAGTGTTGTGATAGTCTCAAACCAGTTTTCAAGTGTTGGAGGATTGTTGAATTTTTATTTAGTCATTCTGGAACTGCACTGGCAGCATTGGAACTGCACTGGTCTTTAAATTTATCAGTTGTTCTATGTGGTAGTTTAGTAATGACAGAAGATTACTCAAAATGTTATTTAAAAATAACAGATAACCAAAATATCAAATCATGTTTTCACAATAAGTGGCTAAGTGGAGCTTTTCTATGCAGGGAGAATATAGCTCAGAACTCAGGGAATTTCTCAAACTAACTGAATTTGGTCAGCCAGTGGTCATTGGGTGAAAAACTACTCATTGATCTAACTGTGTAGCTCAGAAAGAAGAAAACCTACTTGGATCAACTTTTGCAACTGTAAGAAATACAGTGAAATTAGAAAAAAATATAAGAAATACATACTTCCTCTCTATATCTTAGAGCTTCTGGTATGCACTGGAATATACAAAAAAAAAAACTAAAAGAAAATACATTATTTTAAAAATATGTATAGTTTTTGCAAGAATCCGATTTTATTTTTAAATAATATAAGCTTTTCTCATGTATTAGAACATGATGTACACTTTGACATCTGTCAGTCAAGCTTCTGGCTATCACACTGGACAATCTGGAGGGACGCGCCACAATATGATGTGGCATGCAGAAAATTTGAAAAACTCCATTTTTCCAAAATAAAAATCACATCTTCTAGTTTTAAATAGGGAGAATGATTGCAAAATATTTGGCCATCAAGACTGTAAAGATTGAGGCTGGATAATCAATAACGTTTGTGGTTGAATTACCCACTGATAACAAGTAATTTCCTGCTATTCGTGAGGGGAATTGGGAAGTGGATTTTGGGAATTTGGCAGACTCTGTCTCTCTTTTCTAAATATGCTGTGTCTGAAAGCCTGATATTTGTTTCTATTGCAAGCTTTGGGAGGATGGAGTACAGGCAAATGCAGGTTTGGGGTGACAGCTTGTTCAGGAACTCCAGGATCTAAATATAAGGGAAGCTAAAAATACACAAAATTATCAAGGCCAGAAATGTCCGGGTATTTGGGGGTCGAGTCCTTCGTGCCATAAAACCACATTTATCTGAATCCTTTTAACACCATTATTGTTGTTTCATTTCTTGCCACTAGTAAATGTACAGCACCCATGGCAAAGAACAGAAGTGTTTTAAAACACATCATGGCCTCCTTGTCCAAAGGTGTCATCTTTACATATTGATTTGAGCACTGAGGATGCTGTACAAACAGACTCGTGGTTATACAGCAACCCAAAGTGCAGATACACAGGGACTGTGACCAGAGCATCTCCTCACAGACTCCTGACCCACACATTTCTTGCCCTCCTCACCACGTTGCTCAAAATTCTGGGTACATTATCGCCCTCACCAAACTCCACAACACAGGACAAATCAAAAGCAACATCCCATCAGTAGCATAGACGTTAAACTGAGAGGCAAAAGAGAAAGTCTTAAGGAAACTGGAATTCCAGGCTTGAGTTTCTGAAAGTGTTATGTTACCGTTGTTATGCTACAATCCGACCCATGACCTAATGCTTGCAACGTTCTCTTACCACTAAGATAATTAAGAATGTTCTCAGATTCTTGATTCTGACAAAGGAAATTCGAAAGTTACTTCCCAGAGATTTGGGATACTAACTTATTAGAGCTGAGCTGGAAGAGCTACCAGCTGCCAAACTCTACCAGTCGTGTCTAAGCAGAGACATGCAAGCGAGTTTGAACTATAAACAGAACCAATTACATTAACATTTCCCAACGCTTTCAAGACTCAGACTTGAAGCTTTTATTTGTTTCTCAAAAACCATGATCCTCTATGCTAATAAGTCTAAAAATTGATTAAAAGGAAAACATTCAAAGCAGAACCTGGCAGTGCAGCTTCTCATGTGTTTCCCTTTCATCTGCCGGAACACGGTAGCCCTGATTCAGCAAGGTACTTCATTAAGAAATAGGCAACGTGCAGAATCTGAGTGCTTGAGCTGTTTTCAGTCACAAGAGTGAAATGAGCCAATCAGCCCGAGCAGAAAATAGCAGAAAAGTTATATTTATTCACAGAGTGAATATTTCAGGGAACAAAAGATATGTTAGTGACAGCCAATAAGAGCTGCATGTAAATTAACAGCAGAACCACAAGAAATAAAGTTAGTTATCACTTGTAAGCCTAACAGCAAAAGAAAGCTATACCTTTCAGCCCAATTGAGAGAAAAGAATGCCTCATCAAGGAATTAGAGGGGGAGAAAACCAAAAATAACTACAAAAAAAACCCCCACCACCTATTGGTTCCTTCACTGTTAGAAGGAAACACGCAGTAATAATCTTATATACCTACTTGGAGAAAACAAAAAGTATGATTTTTTTTAAATGTTGGCTATATTATTAAAAAGACAGCCAAAATATCTTGAAAATAATGAGAGAAAAACAACTATGTAAGAAACTGTACCTAGCTTTTAGCTAAACTCTTAGTCTTCAATTGCCAACAATCCACATAACTCACTCTTTTCTTTCTGAGAACAGATGAACTGATTCTCTATCACAGCCAAGCTCATAATATCTGAGATTAACTAGGAGTCACTCATTTAGAGGATGACCTTACAAAGAATTAAGCCATAAATTAGATACTGCCAGAACTTGAGAAATAAAAGAAAAAAAATTGCTGAGAGTTTTTTTAGGTGTTTAGAAATTCAATTATACCAATTTCATCTCTTGTTGAAATGCAAACCAGCAGGCTGATAACAGAGAAACACACCATGCCCAAACAAACTAGTGAGAAATACTAAAATAGGTGAATATTTATCAAAACCCTTGCTTAACAAGGGAGGGGGACTGATATCCATGTTATTTGAAAAGCTGCTTTTATCAACAGAGAGAACAGGATCTTAGTTTCACGCTTAACTCCGAACCATAACTCATCCCTGCTTTTCGCTGCTTTTGCTCGATGACAGGTCACTCACCTCACTACTGTCATGCGTTACAAAAATTAGCAACCAAGCAAGTGAATCTAGATCAGTCCCTACTTTTGAACTTGTTCATTTGCCTCTACACTCTATTTGCTACCAGAAACCCGCTTGCTGCATCGCAGGACCAACTTCACAGCCGACACGGAGCAAGAGAGCCGGAGAACCTTGTGAATTTTCCCAATGTATCAGACTTACAGAAACACCTGTGCTAAATAACTTTATGCTGAGCTACTGTGAAAAGCTGCAGTGTTAAGTAGCAATCACAGTTTCTGATTTTTCACTGAGCTGGTTACTCTTCTGCCAGAGTCCTCCGAGCTGTCGCGCGGAGCGTGAATGGTCCCCATTTTAATCTTGTTGCCTGTCTTGTTATTTAAACTGTTCAAGTCCTAAATTTCTTTATTTGTCTTGAAGCACCATTATATCAATACAATGAGAACTGAGCAGCAGCTGATAAAGTTGAAAAAAATCTGTTCATAAATGCCTTTAATTTCTGAATTGAAACCGTTCATTCAGTGACTACTCTAAGAAGATAAGAGTGGTTGAAGAAAATCTGAGGCATTTGATTTGATTCAGATTTAAAAGTGTTATTTCTATTCTTTAAAAATATCCCAAATACAGAATATAAGGAAAAAATTACTGTAAAATTAAATAAACTTAGAAAGTTGCGGTTGATCCATCCCTTATTAAGGACTGCAGCATTTATGTGAGGAAATCTCTGATTTCCATTTTACAAGGAAACAATGCCCTTAAATCTACAGAAGCCCCTAAAAAAGATGCATTTGCATGGATATAGAGCTCATTATAGGCTTTAAGCATGTCAGTGATTAGATGGAGAACTTGTTCAAACAAATTATTGACTCTGGTACTGAAGATCAGAGAGACAGTCAAGCTCTGCAAGCAGGTAGGAAAGTTACAATTAGGTTTATTCAAGGTGTTGCCCTTCCCAGAGTGGTAAACAGCAACAGTCCCAGGTCTGGGAGAAAATATCAAATACCTGCACATCCCTTCACACCTGAGAGGGGGGGAGTAGGTAAAACCACATGCTGTCACTCATGGCAACATCCTCAAAGAGGATTCACCTTTTAGATCTTTAACCCTTTCACGTGTTTCCTTCCTACACAAATCACAGTAGCAAGAAAAGTCCAGGAAAATGGAAATTGAGCTGCTGCTAATAACAATGTATCTTTAGTCATGTCTCCATCAGCATGAGTGGAGACTGGAGACGTGTAGATGCTCCCCTCAAACTGAAGTGAACTTAAACCATCACATGCTTTGCCAAACCTTTAGAAACTGGGAGAGGAAAAAAAAGAAAGTTGTTAAAAATTTACTACTGTTGGTTTCAAACAAAATTTAAAGCAATTTCTGATTTTCCCCAGACTCCAGGCAGGCGTGCACAGCTCATGGTATTTAAATGAAGCTCCCACAACATTTTGTGGCAACACAGTATTTTATGGGAGCGAATGCAAAACACAGCAGCAGCACCACTGTAAACTTTGAAACGTTTCAAAGAATATCAAGCCCAAACTAAGCTGCCAATATAGTTTTAAGTACAACGTAGAGAGCTAAATTATGCAAGCAACCGTTTCTCACACAAGTAGTTCCAATGATTTCAGACAAGGGAGATATCTGAGATGAAGGCTTGCAGAAGAGGATAGTCAAAAAATATAAAAAAAAAGTATTTTCCAGTGCAAAGAAGGTAGCAACACCCAGACTTGTGTTTAGGTAGGTTTGCCTGCGCTCTCGCGATTCTCATTTCCTACGTGAACTGTGTTTCAAATCTATAATTCATACAAAGTGAGAATTTCAGTGTTTTTCTTTCACTAAAGAGCCTATTGTGAATGGCCCCAGGACAACTCCCCCAGCCAGGTAATTTAAACTGCAGAAAAGATAGGCAGAGACGTTATTTTCAACAAGGTCCCAAGGTGGCTTTCAATTCAGAAAAACAATTGACTGATGTTTCTCTGTTTGCTGCCAGGAAGCTCTATGTAGTATTTCTAGAGCTTTTTCTCTACTCTACCCAACATGTGGGCTCAGTGTCAAGCTGTGAGTTTGTAAATCTTTTTCGGCACTTACCAGAGCTCAACATGAATTATGGTACTGCCAAATCTGCTTTATGCAGCTTTTTTTACACGAGAAGAAAATGTACAATTTTATGGTCAAAAAGAAACATCTACATGCCTGCAATGGGAAAATGTAGTCAGTTGGGATTGAGCCCTAGAAAAAATATTTTCCCCTAATTTTGCTTCTTTATCACCTTCAAACTTTGGAAACTTCTGAGCCATTGAGTTGTTCTTGGTGCACATGGTTTTTTTTCTGTACCTTTATTAGCTATGTTAGCTAAGATTTTATTAACTAAGACTTTATTAAATAAGATTTTATTAACTTAATGCCCGTTTGAAAAATCCCTGCTACTTTTGTGGATGATTTGCCCTCAAATGTGTGTTAATTTTTAATAAAATACCTTTCTATTTGTTGAAGAATAGTTAGCACGGGAGATAAATCAGCCCTTTTGTTGAGGGCTAATAAACTTTGTGCGTGTGCATGTGTGTGTGTGTGTGAGAGTGACTTAATACAATTATAATAATATTATATGGCAGGCAAAAATATAATGAAAATGATAATTTGCCAAAAAGATTTAAAAAACACTGAGGTGTTACCTATCAAAAGTTCTCCTTCTGTCTATGATACAGCACAGATTGCAATCGTGACAGTAAATCTGGTGCTATTGTTAATGCCATGGCACTTTGGTTTTTGGCTTGCTTCAGTCCAATCTGTGACATGCTTGTGAATATCTTTCTTCTGTTCTGTCTGTATGGCATATGGATTTCTGGGATACAACGTCAGACCTATCCACATAACAAGTGTTCAGAGCACCTTATCATTTTAAAAAGCCAATTACTCAAAAAGACAAATGTGAAATGTTTCACATTTAATGATGAGCAAATCTGCAAAACAAATGCAATTTTGCTTCATTTGAAAAAGTTTAGTTTAACTGTAAATATTGCAATGGAGTCCCTAGCAATACACACCACGGGTAGGGACAGGCTCATTTTATGCATATTGTACATCATCACTGTCACTTAAATCTGCAAGATTTTCCATGCTAAGTTGTTTTAAATAAATAGAAAGAAATGAGATACAAAAGAGTGAAATATATGCTTCTGAATAGACTGTAAAAATGTCACTGCTAGCACTGAGCATTGGACACTTAAAAAAAAAATATTTTGAAAGTCTCTCCCAAAAAAACGAAAACTGCATATGTCTACAGAGGTAAAGGTCAGTAATGAAACAATTAACAGCAAAAATACCAATCCATTTTTTAGAAATATTTGTCAATATATAAAGAATGTTTTGTACTGCACAGAAGTGCTCAATTAATCCTGGTTTAGTGGCCGTATGTCAGATTCTCAGACTGAAAGGATGTCAGCTGAAGAACTTAAAGACACACAGGTTCAAAAGCAAGATTTTGTAAGGACTTCAGGATGGCAGAAATTGCTACTTTCTGCTGCAGTACTAATAGAGTTCATGATTCAATTAAATTCTTAAAAAATTCTTTGACTACTGCAGTCAAAATAGAGTGAAGTGGATTATTTTTTTAAAGAAAGACTATAGGTATATATTTATTCTACCATGTCTAAAAAATCTACAGGCACAAATAGACCAGTCACTGCTACAGATAATTTCATGATTGCCAGTTTTCTAAATTGTAGGTGCTGGGTACCAGGGAAGATATTAAAATGGTTATTGTTAGGGTAGGAGCATATTGAGCTAAAAGGAAAGAAGAACAGTGATATTAGTGGAAGTATTTGACTCAGCAAGGCAAATGGATTTATGGACAATATTTAAAATGCATGGGGAACATATAAACAGATTTTAATATTGGAGATTTTTGTGACTAATTTGATTTTTAAACCCCTCATACTAAACTGAGAACACTGGCAACAAAATACTATAGAATATGTGAAACTGAATGCAGCTGGCACTGGTAATTTTAGAAGAAACTAATCTTGATATTTATAACATCATGTAGCAAGCGGAACAATTTTACCAGGCTAGGAATGTTGAAATACAAAAAAGTTCACCTTTCAGCTATTGTGTTTTAGCTCTATTACACTAGAAAAAAAAATCAGAAATCAGCTGTTGCAATGCAAATATTAAGAAAGTTTATTATGATATATAGCCATGGAGATACCTTTTTTAAACTGCTTGTACATGTATTGTATTTTATATTAAATTTTTGTAATCCAGCTCAGGGACTTAATATATACAGCTGAAAAATCAGTTCATAAATTATATTTAGAAACCCAGAAAATATGCTGAGCTACAACATTAGATAAGAATCTTGTTTTAAATGCATTTCCTTTAGTATTTTTTTTTAGCTTTCAATTTAGGGTTTGATGTTTTTACCTGTAGAATGCCAGATATAATGAACTAATAACTAAAGCATAAAAAAAGGCATTTTACCCCTAATCCTAGAAACAGCTGCACTAATAATTCCCCAAATATTTTTTGCTATTGCTGCACAACAATAAGCATAAGTGTACATACAAACGTGTAAGAGAATGTAATTCAGCTCACAATTTCATAATGGTATTTAGATTCTACACTTTTGGATCGTAAGGGGAAAATAAACATTCATAAAACATAACAGACCCAAACAGTGTCATAAATTAAGCTGTATAACATATTTAAATCCAAGTGATTTACATCAGAGGTTAATTTTTACCAGTATCTTTAATGTTCAGGAGTAACGAAGATAGAGGACTAGATGGTTTAAAAACCTAGGACTTTATTAAATGCAGAGATTTTAATTTGCAGGGGGCTGTGCAAGCTTTTAGCCTGCTTTTATAGTACGTGTTTTTGTTTTTCTGCTTCTCCCTTGCACACCCACTCACCAACTTCAGCGCTGCGCCGCAGATTTGAATGAAGTGAAAAGCTCAATGGGTAATTGTCAAAATACTTTCATTTCTCCCACTTTCACACAAGAACCAAATAAAGGCAGGAGAGTCTCCCGCTTCCCACAAACACCCAGAAATCGGCAGCATTCCACCTGGAGCTACCAAAGAGCACAGCTGAGCCTCCCAGATCACATCTCCTTTTTTTTTTTTTTTAATCCCAGAAATACACCTTGAAAGCAAACGCATTTCTCTCGAGTTTCGGGAGCTGATGTCAAAATTGCCCACCACCTAGTTCATGCAAAAATCTGTTTATACACGTTCTCTCTCTCTCTCTCTCTCCCGGTATTACAGAAAAGAAATGTCAGTAATAATCAAGCGAGGGTGCTGAATTAAAATCTGAAATCGCTAACAAACCGATCTGTACAAAAGTGTCAGTGTTAAGATTTCCAGACTGGGGGTTGTGCGGCAGAACGAGGAGCTCAGACAGAAGAAAACAGCTCTCCACTCCAGTACTTTCACCCCGTTAATCTCACATGTGCTTTGCCACGGATTTCTTGCTATTTTATTTTTAACCTCTGCTACCTTGTGGGAAGTGGGCTATTCCAAGGGTGCTCGCAAGCAAAGCTCTGATTTTGCAGATGGATGTAAAGCACTGTTAAATGAGAGCTTTAAGAAGGACTTTTTCAATTTACTTTGAGCTTAATCTGAAGTGGTTTAATCACAGCTTGTACACATCTTCTTAAAAATTGTTCTAAGGCAGGGGAGAAGTAATAATCATGTAGGAAATCATCATGACAGATGCTGGCTCCCATGATCCCATTTACACTTTTAACATCACTAATGAAAACCTATCTGGGCAATACCTGTGTCAGAGAGGTGTCAGGTGGTCATTTGGCACAAGAGACTAGGAAGGAATCTGAGCAGCATTTTGAAAATGACTCACTTTTTTTTCCCTCTTTTTTTTTTTTTTTTTTGTGTGTATAGGGGGGTTGGTGTTTTTTTTTTTTTTTTTTTTTTTTTTTCTTTTTTTTTTTTTTTTTTTTTTTTTTTTTTTTGCACCTGTTATTCTAAAATTTCTTTCAGTTACATTTCAAAACACTACAGTTGGGATCTCCTTGCCAACCTGAGATGGCATAAGCCTGGGTAACAGAACAAAATGTGAGAAGGTCCTTCTGTCTTTAACGCCTGTTCACCAATGAATCAGCCTCCAATTAATCTGTTTCTTCAGTAGGAGTTTAATAAAAGTCAAGCACACACATGTTCAGTCTTGTTTAGTATTAAAGCTGTGTTAACATTATCTGCCTAGCCAGGTCAAAAATCTTATATAATTAAATGCCAGAAACCATTTCAGAATTTTAAGGGCTTTACAATTTTCTGTAAGTAATTGATTATGCAAGACAGTGTAGTTTAAATTTAAAACAGGATAGTGATGAGTGTGATGTCACTTTTCATTACATATTTCAGAAAAGTTTGTTTCATGGCCAGACTACACATAAAACCTGACTTATTAGATTTGTTATTTTGCATTTTTTGTGAACCAGAAAAAAAAAAAAATCATCAACCTAGACTTCCATACCACATCATGAAGTAGGAACTGAGTAGGTTGTGCACATCCCAAATTTCCACACTGTCTGTCACTAAAATCACAGACTAGGTTTTGCCCTACTCAGTTCTGCCTCTAACTTGGCTTGGAAAAACAAAGTATTATCATACCAGGTCTATACTGTATTATCTCCTGGGTAAAGTGAACCTATCAGGCCATACAAAGAGTTAAATAACCCCAGTCTTGAGTCAGAACATGCCTATGGCTGATGTAGGCAAAGAATTTGCTTGGACATATGTGAGGAATCTCCAGATAAATTGATTGATTAAAGCTCTATTGATTAAAGTTCTGCTTTTCACCATTCAAACACGTCTATGATTTCCGATTGACAAAAGGAAAAGGTTGAGGAAGAAATAAAAAAAAAGGGAAAAAAACCCCAACTTATTAATTACAAACATGTTGCTATGAAAGGGTGGAGCACATCACCAACTCTGTCCATAAAACCCACTCTTCATATCCCAGTTAACAGCACTGAAGACACTATTTCCAAAGGAAGTTGTCACTGCTGCCATCAAATGTTCAGCAGAAAATGTGGTTCCAGGCACTGTGTGGCATACTCAGTCCCCCTGTAAGGCACCCTCTCCTCCTGAGAGGAGAGAGGTGGTCTTAGCTTTTCCCCTTCTCCATCTCCCTTTTCCCCTCTTCCCTTCCCACATCTGAAAACCAGATGTACTGCAGAGCTCTCCATCCATCTCCTCTCCATCCTCCCTAGGACCAAATAAGCAGTGGCATATTTTAATGACATAATATAATGCATAACACAGATGACGATGTGTGGCCCCAAGGAGCCCCAACATCCAGGTCTCTCAGCCTGTGCCAATAACTTCATCCAAACAGGAACTAAAAATCAAAGAACAAAAATTCAAAGGTCTTTGATCAAGATACCATGATGTCCAGTATAAGGACAAAGAGAAAGAAGAAGAGTTGAGCTTCTATGTTTAAACAGATTAGCTCATAACATCAAATTAAGCATCTCCACAAGTTTTAAAGCATAGTAATAGTACAGGAAAAAAAAACAAACAACAGAGCTAAAAAAGGAATCATGAGAGAAGGGGAAACAAAACAAAACAAAAAGCCATTAAAAATAGAGCTACAGAAAAGTAGGGATGCTTATAGCAGTGGAGGACAGCCAGCATTGGATAAACAAAGACAATTTTGGAAGTGGCACAGTAAAAATAGGTCAGTACTACATATAAGTAGAAATTAATATGATGGAAATGATTTAACAAGCCAATATACTGTACTCTGTACAGTGCCATGATCATTAAACTGGTAAATGGGTGCTAATGTGGTAGAAGGAAAGCAATGCATAAAAAGTCAAATCAATACAGCAAGAACAGACCAGCAGGAGAGCAGAAATAAAGACAATCGACAACAACAGTGCTCTTAGTACAGCTGCCCTATAAAATAAAACTGATCAATACATAGGTAAAGGAACAAGCAGTGTAGTCACAGTGGACTGAAATACAGGCGGGTATCAGTTTAACAAAAATATATATTAAACTCAGTTCATTCTGTCAGTGGGGTCAAACTGGCTGAGCAATGCACATGATGGAAGAACAGAGCACTGCCCCAATAAAGCAAACAATAACAGAAAAACATGAGAAAAATATAAAAATAAAGGGAAGAAGCCCTGCAAGCTCTTTTAGCCTGGCAAGCTTATGCTCAGAAACTTTAAAATATACAACTTTCTGTTACTTTTTATTAAAAACATGATTAGACTAATAATTTTCAGTTCCCATGACATGGACATCTGGTAGTCGTGACTAATAGAAAAAAGGCAGATGTCAAAGAACTTTAATTATGACCTCAAATGACTCTTAATATTCTGTTATATGGTTTGTACTAACAGAAAATGAAGTACAGTAGTTTTGAGATGTGAGCAAATGAGAACTATTGGACATCATACTGCTTTTATACTAAGCATTATTCATATTCACACCTAAAACTAGTTCCTCTGTACTTATACTGGCCACTGTTAAAAGCTTTTCTTTGAAGGTTTAATTTCCAGATTAAAAGCATATTTTAATTTTTTCTATCCCTACACATTTCTTTACCCATTGAGTTGCATTGCAATAAACCATTTTTCTGCGTGTTTTTTAAAATGTAAATAAATTTAAAAGGAAAAGTTTGTAAGTAAACCACTTGGTTTTCAATAGACATTGTGAAAATGTAAAATAATCATTATTAAAAAAATAAATGAACTGGATGTTGTGTCTGCTGTCTGCTTGACACAAGGACATCTGGAGAGCTGGGCAGTGTGTTCACTAGGGTGGTATGTGAACTTTACTTTAGGATTAGAACAAAAATGGCAACCTCATAAATGTCTACACCATCCTTCAGAGAATAGCAGGCAACCTCCCAGACTACAGCAATGAAAAGTTGTGGTTACAAAGCACATTTTGAGAAGAGGGAAACAAACTGTCTCTTTTGGATTGTAACTCTGAATTTCAGGCTGGAAACATTTTTTTTTCTTCCTTAAGGCTGTATAAGGAAACCTAGTTAATGTTTTGCACAGCTGTGCAAACCTGGGCATAAGTATTGCCCACCTACATGGGTGACTTGGCCATGTGGTGACGTGACCAAGGAAAGGCAGTGGTCCCCTTGGGGACCTGCATGTCTCGTGCCTCTGATACCTCCTTCTTTTGATGAAGTTCAAACGAATTTCTATCAGGAATGCTATCAGTATGTTCTAACTCCTTAATTTGAGGGACTCAAGGTTCTGGAGGGGTGAGCATCTACTACATGGAGCAGTGACATTCAGTGCCGTCTCCATCAGCACGTGGTGACAGAGGGGTGAGTTCTGAAGTAAACAATTTCACCCAACCACAGTCAGGATATAAATTAGGCACGTGGTGCCTCGCAGGCCTGAGCTCTGATGGCACATCTTTGCATGGACTCTTCCAGGGTCTCAGCTGCCTAAATTATCTCCTGGCAAGTCCCCATAAAAGGTATATACACTAAGGATGGCATCTCCACAGCGGGAAGTTGCAGGATGGTTCAACAGCACAAACGTTTGTACCTTACACAAGTATCACCCGGGTACGACTCGACAAAGGTAACATATTTTACTATAGTTAATTATCCCCGTTTATCCCAAGAAACCAGGTTTTAGGCTGTAATCTGTGAGGAAATCTGCTGTTCTAGTCCTAAATCCTCCCCTCAGCCTGGTGATTATCAGCTACATTTTTGTACAGGAGGGAATTAATGCCACATACAGCCTAAGCAGCTTTGAAGTCAGAAAGGCCCAGACCTGTAATAACTTCTGTGCTGCGTTATTGATTGCAGGGGGAAGTGAGGTGCCCGTGGGGTCACCGGTGGTTCTGAGGGGTTTCTGTGCCCTCCTTCCCACTGCAAATCCCCCCAGTTATCCCTGGGCACAGATAGCAGGCACCTACCAGCACAGGACCAGAGGTAACAAGCTGGAATTACAATGCAACCTGATTTTCCCATCTAGCACCAATCAATACAGCTTTAGAGTTTGATAATAAGGCATCTTTTCAGGAAATCATTGTGTTTGTGGGGAAAGGCCATGCACAAAACAGACGAATTTTTTTTCC